>NC_137346.1:44757392-45032621 GCF_965287045.1 Carcharhinus amblyrhynchos | reverse complement strand
CCCTTCGCCCCCGCACGCGCCCCCTTCGCCCCCGCACGCGCCCCCCTTCGCCCCCGCACGCGCCCCCCTTCGCCCCCGCACGCGCCCCCCTTCGCCCCGCACGGCCCCCCCTTCGCCCCCGCACGCGCCCCCCCTTCGCCCCCGCACGCGCCCCCCTTCGCCCGCCACGCGCCCCCGCACATAAGAAATAGGAGCAGGAGTCGGCCATCTAGCCCTTCGAGCCGGCCCCGACATTCAATAAGATCATGGCTGATCTGCAGTGGCTCAGTTCCACTTTCCCACTTTCTCCCCAGAACCCTTAATCTCCTTGCCTACCAAAAACCTATCTACCCGTGACTTAAATATATTCAGCAAGGTAGCCTCCACCACTTCAACGGGCAGAGAATTCCAGAGATTCACCACCCTTTGAGTGAAGAAGTTCCTTCTCAACTCTGTTCTAAACTGCCCTTCCCCCCCCCCCCCCATCTTGAGGCTGTGCTCTCTAGTCCTGCTGTCCTTTCTAAGCGGGAAGAATCTCTCTACCTCTACCCTATCCATCCCCTTCATTATCTTATACGTCTCTATAAGATCCCCCTTCATTATCTTATACGTCTCTATAAGATCCCCCTCATCCTTCTGAACTCCGAGTACAGACCAGTCTATTTAGTCTCTCTTTATAGTCTAACCCCCTCATCTCCGGTATCAGCCTAGTGAACCTCCTCTGCACTCCCTCCAAGGCCAAAATACCCTTCCGCAAGTGTGGCGACCAAAACTGCACACAGTACTCCAACTGCGGCCTCACCAGTACCTGTACAGTTGCAGCAAGTGCTTTTATATTCTATCCCCCTCGCTATGAAGGCCAGCATCCATTCGCCTTCTGATCACCTGCTGCACTGCAGACTGGGTTTTTGCGACTCGTGCACAAGGACCCCCAGGTCCCTCTGCACCGTAGCATGCTGCAGCTTTTCGTCCTTTAAATAGTAATCCCTCCTACTATTATTCCTGCCAAAGTGGATAACCTCACACTTGCTCACATTGTACTCCATCTGCCAGGCCCTCGCCCACTTGCTCAGTCTATCCAGATCCCTCTGCAGACTTTCCACACCCTCCGCACAATTTGCTTTTCCACTCATCCTCGTGTCATCAGCAAATTTCGACATCCTCCACTCGGCCCCCTCTCCAGATCATCTATATAAATGGTAAATAGCTGAGGCCCCAGCACCGATCCCTGCGGCACTCCACTAGTTACCAACCGCCAATCAGAATAGCACCCCCCCTCACCCCCACACACCACCCCCCTCGCCCTGTGCCCCCCTTCTGCCTCCGTGCCTCCCCCTCCCACCTGCGGTCCCCTGAGGCCCCCGACACTCCGCTGCACATCCCCCACCTTCCGTCACACCCTCTTGAAATGCTGTCAAGTAATCTTTTACGTTCCTCGTGATAGTTGGAAGCCCCGTTCGCCTTAACATCCCATCTGAAAGACCACAACTGTTGGCAGTGCAGCACTCCCTCGGTACTGTATGCAGATTTTTTTTGTGCTTCAGCCTCTGTGTCCTGAATTAAAAACTTCCTGCTTCAGAGGTGAGGGTGCTCGCAGTGGAATGACAAATGGCTTGCAGCTGTAATCTTGATGTATGAAATTCAATATTATACAGAAGAATCTAAAATTCACCAAGTGCTTTTTGTGTAGATTGGACATTGGAAACATGAGTATATATTGAGAGAACAGCCTCTCTGGGCCCTGTTTGCAGAGCTGCAGTGTCTAGCCCAGTTCTGCAGTGATGGTCCTTCAATTCTTATCACAGGGTCATTGCACTGTCACTCTTCTGTGAGACTCCCTTTCCAGAAACTCTCAAACTAGCCATATTACCTCCACTGTGACCTATGCCAAAGACCAACAAGGCATTTCCAAATGTGGATCATTGCATCTCATTCCATGCAGTGAATTAGAATGCAGCAACTTGCATTTCTCTCTTCTCTTTTAATTCACAGGTTTTAAGTCGGTCCGCCTTGCTGTCCAACGAGGGGCGTACACGTGATGGGTCGTACAAGGGCTGCTCTTGGATGTTTGAGAGTAGCCTAGTACTTCATGTCGTTAGTGTACGCGTAAACTGGACCAGATGCTGGGCAACACGACAGCTCAGTGACTGTCACTGTTTGCTGTGCAGACACATGGATTTGGGTCGGTGTCTGTGGGAGTTTGCGCATTCTCCCCGTGTCTGCGTGGGTTTTCTCCGGGTGCTCTGGTTTCCTCCCACACCCCAAAGATATGCTATTAGGCTGATTGGAGGTAATAAATTGTCCCCAAATTAGTTTTCCCTCAATGTGGAATGACATAAGCATAGATAAGGGTCATGGGTGGGAGGGGGGACTGGTAATGTTAAAATGGCGGTGCGGGCTCGTTGGGCCGAAGGGCCTGTTTCCCGGGCTGTTTTTGTTCTTCTTTGTTCATGTGATGTTAGCTGCTGAGCACTGAAACAGCACCAGTCGACAGGTTATAGTGGGCACCTTATTGCCGCCAAATACAAGAAGGTGTTGTGTATACACCTGTACTTCTGTAAGAGGAAAGATGCAGCATCTTCTGACAATGCTGCCATCTATTCAGGCGAAACTGGGATTAATATTCCAAGAATGCATGTAGTGAATATAACAATGACCTCTCCATTCTTTTATCTTGCCACGTGAAGCTGACTTTCCAGAAATTTGGTACTCTCAGTGAAGGATATTGGTGCTGAAAATCTGTCCTGTTTCATGCACTTAGTGTTGACATCTATCACTTCAGGTTTGGGAAGATTAAGGATCTCTTAATTGGAACAGAGAGGATTATAAGGAGATCTGACAAATGCTCAAAAAATGATGAATTTTGGTAAAAGATATACTTAGACAAGTTATTTCTATTCATAGTTGTATCAGTAATCTGTTCTTGTTTACTTATTCTTCCTTTTGAGGCAGAGATCACCATGTTTATCATCAAGGGGTTTGGTGGGGTTCCGGAGAATACATGGGTGACAGCTAAGGCTGATCTGTTCCCAGACGGTTCGGCTCCGAATAAGTCAGGATACTGCAGATGCTTGAGTTTTGTAGCAGTTCCTGGATTAGGATTTCTGCTGCTTGCATGATCACTTCTGACATGTGTTTGCTTTTGAAGGAGGTTCTACTATTTTCTGTTTGACTGTGTCAGGGAGAGTGATCCTGGTAAGCTTTTCCCAGACCCAAAGAAAATGTCAAAATTTCAAAGTGAAAACTTCAGTGTCTTTCTGTAGCATTTGGTGAGGATGCATTGCTGCAGCTCGAGTGCACACCCTTGTTTCTGGTATTTTGTCCTGCTGTCTGATCCTCAGAAGCTTTTGAAGGCAGCTAAAGTGACAGTGGTTGAGTTTATTGGCATGTCATTGGTGCACAGTCCGTGTGTCTCGTGTGTAGAGCAGAGTGGTCAGGGCTATTGCTCGATGGACTTTCAGTTTGGGAGGCAGACTTATAGAACATAGAACATAGAACATAGAACATTACAGCGCAGAACAGGCCCTTCGGCCCACGATGTTGCGCCGACCAGTTACAAAAACAATGACCCACTAGCCTATACCAATCCCTTTTCGTCCATAAACCTATCCAGAGATCTCTTAAACGCCCCCAAACTAGACGCATCTACAACTGCAGCAGGCAGTACCCTCTTTGTCCCCAACCTCGTGTTCAAAGTCTGCTAAAGGCTACACTTGCTTTGGCAATTCTTGCGTGTTCCCAGTCAACAATATAGACAGCTCAAGAGAGCGTGCTGTCACTAAGTCTGCTTATCTGCTGTGATATGTCTGACCATGGACTGAAACCTTGGCTCGGGATAGAGTTTTCCTGGAGCAAGCAAGTGCCTTACTCCAGTTGAAGATAATCAACAAAAAGGTAAAGTTAGAATTTATTTTGCAGTGAGCTATTAGGGCATCTAATGCCTGACACTTGTGCAGTACAAATGTTATCGAGGGCCGAAGGGCCTGTACTGCGCTGTAATGTTACTTCTAATATGAGTTTGCTTTTGAAGAAGGCTGTACCATTTATGTGTTGCTTGCCTCTTCTCAGCTGAAACCTGTATGGTTGTCAAGTCTTACTGCATATTGACATAGACTGTTTCTGGATCTGAGGGGTTGTAAATGGCACTGAACATTGAACAATTATCTGCAAACATCCCCACTTCTGACCTTATGACGGAGTGAAGATCATTGATGAAACAGCTCAAGATTGTTGACAGTTTCCTGAGAAACTCCTGCGACCATGCACTGGGACTGAGATGATTGGCCTGCAACAATCGCATCCCTCTTTCCTGTGTGCTAAGCATGACTTCTATCAACCAGTGGAGAGGTTTCCCTCTGATTTATAGAAGATGGGAGCAGGAGGAGGCCATTTGGCCCTGTTGCCTTCAATTTTGCTCGGGCTCCCTTGATACCATACTGGCTCAAATCTTGCCTTGATGTCACTTAGCTCAGCTCTGGTTCAAACATGGTCGAAAGAGCTTAATTCCAGAGTGTTAATGAAGTCAGGAGCCGTGCGAGCCTTGTAGAGCCTAAACTGAATAGGTTATTGATATGTAAGTGCCACTTCTTAGCATTATCGGTGGCACCTTTCATCGTTTGTTGATGAGCGTGATAGACTGGAGTGATTGATAAATGTTTTAAAGTTTATTTATTAGTGTCACAAGTAGGCTTGCTTTAGCTGCAGTGAAGTTACTGTGAAAATCCCCTAGTTGCCACACTTTAGTGCCTGTCCCTGTACGCTGAGGGAGAATTTAGCATGGCCAGTGCACCTAACCAGCACGTCTTTCGGACTGTGGGAGGAAACTGGAGCACCCGGAGGAAACCCACACAGCCACGAGAGCATTCAGTCTCCGTACAGACAGTGACCCAAACTGGGTCCCTGGTGCTGTGAGGCAACAGTGCTAATCAGTACTACCATGCTGACCCAAAAGGTATTAATAATATGAAGACTTTGTCTCTGCAAGGACTGTGTGGGGACCATTCCTCCCAGTGCTATCATGGATAGATACAGCAGGTAGAGACAAGATCAAGTAGTTTGTTCTTCTTGTTGACAACTGCTAGGCCCACTGATTTCCTATCACCGTACTGCCACTTTGAGTGAGTCTATCTTGTCAGCGAGACTAAATATATCCAGGGATCGTGATGGAGAAATCTGGGACCCTGACTCCAGTGTGTGGCTGTGTCAGACTGTTTGCAGCTCTTGCAATTTTGGAATGGTTGCTAGTGAGGAGAACTTTGAAAGGTCAACTGGGCAGGATTGTTGCTGTGCTTTTTGGTGCCTAGGTTGATGCTGGCTGAGCTGTCCACTTTTATTTTTTTCTGATTTTTCTGTACTGTACTGATTTGACACAGCTTGCTTGCTAGACCATTTCAGCAGGCATTTAGTAGTCAATCAAATGTAGGTCAGATTGGATAAGTACTGTTGATTTCCTTCTCCTCGGGGCATAAGTGAACCAGTTGTGTTTTTATGTCAATTATTTCATGGTCACCATTACTGAGACTACCTTCTTCTGGATTTAATTTAAGTTCCACCAGCTGCCATGCTGGGATTTGAACTCGAGTCTCTGGGGTATTAGTCTAGGCCTCTGGATTACTAATGTTACTGCTATGATATTTCCTCTAATTGATTGAGGGTAATGGTGGTGTATGGGGAATGAACACTGCTGATCAGTCACATTATACCCTTAACCCTTAAATCTATAGAGCAGTTCCGGTAGCCACAGCCTTATGATGTGACCAGGAGTGCCACTAGGCCAAGGCTGATGCCTGATATTAAATTCCAACGGAGGGTTTCAGTTATCGAGCTTATCTTAGTCAATTCCAGCTGCTGGAATATGTTGTGTGATTTGAGTGAGTTGTGAAGTGCAATGTATTTAGTGATTGCTATTGTGTTTATATTGAGCATGAGTTGTGCCGATGTTCTTCTGACTGGCTTCAGTCTTCCACCAATCATAGATTTGAGCACGTTGTAACGTGACTTGAGCTAAGCCCTGTTCACCCACCGTTGCCTCTCAGTTTGGCAACATTTCAGTTTCAGAAACCTTATACTTGTTATTAAGGCCTTGTCCTTACCCATCACCTCAACTTCCATTAACCCCGTAACCCTCTGCAATCTCTCTGCTTCCCCAGTTTTAATCTGACCACCATTGGCAACTTATCCTTTAGCTGTCTTGATCTTAACTTCTGGAGTTCCTTCCCTAAACTTCCTTATACTGTAGCTATTTGAAGCTTTTGATTGGTAGTCCTAATAGTTCCTTATGTGGCTCAGTATCAAATTTTGTGAATTGGAGCATTTTACTGTGTTAAAGCTGCTATCCAAATCTAAGTTATTGGTGAGAAGATATTAAACCAACATCATTCTGTTTACCTTTTTCCTCCAAAGTTCTTCAGATTCCATGATGTGTCTTTTAACACAACTTGTGCCGTTGCAGAACTCTGTCAAGAAGGTGGTAACTCCTGCTTGTTTAGAAGTGCTGATAGCTGGGAAATGAGTTGTATCATATCTGCATCTGTTTCCAGGGCGACTGGTTGGTGGTAACTGAGTCAACAGTGATTCACCATTTTTGACTGTTTCGTCCTGGTGCCTTGGGGATTCCATCCAATTCTTGGTGTAAACTGAAAATTGGGTGAAGGCCCAGTGACAGTCAAGAAATTAATGCAAAGTACAGAGCTTTGGATGTGATTCAGTTGCTGGAAAATTGCCTGTAGTTACTTTGCTGTACTAAAATAATAACCTGCCCAAAATTGAATACTTAAACAATCAACCTTTAAGGCCAAATAGTGAAACATTTCCCATCCTTTCACATTGCCGACAGCACCTGACTCGAGAGAGGGACTTTACAACTTTGTTCTGAAGCAGACAAGCATTTAGAATCATAGAATCTCTACAGTGTAGAAGGCCATTCGGTCCATCGAGTCTGCACCGACCACAATCCCACCCAGGTCTTATTCTCGTAACCCCATATATTTACTCTAGCTAGTTCCCCTGACGCTAAGGGGCGATTTAGCATGGCCAATCAACCTAATCTGCACATCATTTTCTTTCATTATTGCAGTGGAGAGGGATAGGGTCACACGGCAGGGCAAGGTTTATAATTGGGGCAGGGCTAATTATGATGCAATTAGGCAAGAATTAGGGAGCATAAGATGGGAACAGAAACTGTCAGGTAAGGGCACAAATGAAAAGTGGAGCTTGTTCAAGGAACAAATATTGCATGTCCTTGATAGGTATGTCCCTGTCAGACAGGGACGAAATGGCCAATTGAGGGAACCATGGTTCACAAAGGAGGTTGAATGTCTTGTCAAGAGGAAAAAGGAAGCGTATGTAAGGATGAGAAAACAAGGTTCAGTTGGGTTGCTTGAGGTTACAAGTTAGCTAGGAATGAGTTTAAAAAAAGAGCTTAGGAGAGCTGGAGGGGCATGAGAAGTCCTTGGTGGATCAGATCAAGGAAAACCCCAAGGCTTTTTACTCTTGTGTGAGAAATAAAAGAATTGAGGTTAGGGCCAGTCAAGGATAGTAGTGGGAACTTGTGCATGGAGTCAGAAGAGATAGGTGAGGCATTGAATGAATACTTTTCTTCTGTGCTCACTAAGGAGAGGGACCATGTTTTTGAGGATGAGTGCGTGATACAGGGTGATAAGATGGAGGATGGAGAAACTGTATTAGCAATTTTGAAAAACCTGAAGGTTGATAAGTCCCCTGGGCCAGATAGGATACATCCTAGGATACTTTGGGAGGCAAGGGATGAGATTGCAGAGCCTTTAGCTTTGATCTTTGGGTCCTTGCTGTCCACGGGGATTGTGCCAGAGGTTTGGAGAGTGGCGAATGTTGTTCCTCTCTTCAAGAAAGGAAATAGGAATGACCCTGGTAATTATAGGCTGGTTAATCTTACTTCAGTGGTTGATAAGTTAGTGGAAAGGGTTCCTGAGAGATAAGATTTATGACCATTTTGAAAGATGCAGCTTAATCCGGGATAGTCAGCACGGTTTCGTGAGGGGTAAGTCCTGCCTCACAAATTTGATTGAATTCTTTGAGGAGGTAACTAAGACGAAGGTAGAGCAGTTGGTGTCATATACATGGATCATGGATTTTAGTAAGGCGTTTGATAAGGTTCCCCATGGTAGGCTCATGATGAAAGTAAGGAGGTGTTGGATAGAAGGAAATTTGGCCAATTGGATAAGTAACTGGCTGTCTCATAGAAGACAGAGGGTGGTGGTGGAGGGAAAATTTTCAGACTGGAGACCAGTCACCAGCGGTGTACCACAGGGATCAGTGTTGGGTCCTCTGCTATTTGTGATTTTTATCAATGACTGGGAAGAGGGGGCTGAATTGTGTGTTAGTAAATTTGCTGATGACACCAAGATTGGTGGAGTAGTGGATGAGGTGAAGGGCTCTTGTAGGTTGCAAAGAGACATTGATAGGATGCAGAGCTGGGCTGCAAAGTGGCAGATGGTGATGGTGACCCTGATAAGTGCGAGGTGATTCATTTTGATAGGACAAACTTGAGTGCGGATTGCAGGGTCAACAGCAGAGTTCTGAGGAATGTGGAGGAACATCTGTGGGGTTCATATCCACAGATCTCTGAAGGTTGCCACTCAAGTTGATAGAGCTGTGAAGAAGGTTTATAGTGTGTTAGCATTTATTAACAGGAGGTTTGAGTTTAAGAGCCATGTGATTATGTTGCAACTATACCGGACGTTGGTGAGACCACATTTGGAATATTGTGTTCAGTTCTGGTCACCTCAATATAAGAAGGATATGGACATTCAGAGGCTATTTCCTCAGGTGAATGTAGCTGTTACTAGGGGGCATAACTATACTGTTCATGGTGGGGGATATAGGAGGGATGTCCGAGGTAGATTCTTTACTCAGAGTGGTTGGGGTGTGGAATGCACTGCCTGCTGTGATAGTGGAGTTGGACACTTTAGGAACTTTCAAGCGGTTGTTGGATAGGCACATGGAACACACCAGAATGATAGGGAGTGGGATAGCTTGATCTTGGGTTTGGACATAGCTTGGCACAACATCGAGGGCTGAAGGGCCTGTACTGTGCTGTGCCGTTCTATGTTCTATCATTGGACTGTTGGAAGAAACTGGAAGACCCAGAAGAAACCTACACAGACACGAGGAGAACATGCAAATTCCACACAGACAGTGAGGCAGCTGTGTTGCCCAATTTTTTTTCAATGTAGTTTCTTGAAACTACATAAAATGAATGTTTTGATACATTAAAAAACCCTCAAAAATTTTTGTTAAAATGTAAGAGTTTCCTATCAGGGAAGGAGCAGTTCATATTATTGCTAGTGATAACTTCTTAACAGAAAATTAATCATGCATGTGTAAAGATGAATCAAATTGCTTTACACTGGGGAAATACATATTCAACAGTGATCATAAGGAGAAAACGGAGAGATTAGGGTAGTCAAAAAGAGTTTCTGAAAATTTAAGAAAGCGATGAAGCTGATGTACTGGGTAGAAAAGTACAGAGGGAATGGACACGGTTGTTGAACATAAAACCAATCGGATTGTGTGGATACATAGGGGAGGAGCGATCATCTCCAGATAAGGTGAGGCCATGGATCATTTGGAAGATAAAAATGCAAAGTCAACTCATTGGTCATGGATCAAAGTGCAGAATTTTGTCAGTCAGTACAGTTGCTGCAGTGTTTTGTGTGAGCCAGGTCCCCACATGGCCCTGATATTGGCCGGCATATTTGATGGTGGTAAAGGGATTTTCTCAGGTGTAAGAGATTGTGGAAGAACGGTAGTATTCAGATGTGGGGAGAAGCTGGGTCAAACACGTTGCCGAAGAAGCCTTATCGAGTTGATGTTGCATTGCATCTTAGTAGACCCTGCGGCCATAGTGGATAGCTGATATAGGCAGTAAATATTTAAGATTGCAGACTGAATCCTGGTCAAACAGGCTGCTTTTGTCATTCTCAGTGTTGAGTTGCAAGTGCGGAGCGTTCCATCACATTTCTGACCCTGTTTAAATCTAAAAAGCACTAACTTGCTCAGGATTTGTTGGCATGGATGACTAACTCCTTGGGGATGGGATTGAGTGGAGGATTGAACCACACATTGCAGCTGGTATTTTCCAAAGCCTCTGCAGTGTATCCCACAACAACTTAATTAACTGGAAATATTCTTCAGATGCCTCACGTGAAGCACCATAAAAGCTGCTCCTTCACCCAGATATGATATGGGAATGTGGGTGGGGAGAGGAGAAAAGAACAGTGTAAGCCAATCCACTCTATCCAGACCTCTCAGTATCCTGTAAGTTTCAATAAGATCCCCTCTCATCCTTCTAAACTCAAGTGAGTACAGACCCAGAGTCCTCAACCGTTCCTCATACGACAAGCTCTTCATTCCAGGGATCATTCTTGCGAACCTCCTCTGGACCCTTTCCAAGGCCAGCATACCTTTCCTTGGATACGGGGGGCCCAAAACTGCTCACAATACTTCAAATGGGGTCTGACCAGAGCCTTGTGCAGCCTCAGAAGTACATCCCTGCTCTTGTATTCTAGCCTTCTCAACGTGAATGCTAACATTGCATTTGTCTTCCTAACTGTCAACTGAACCTGCACGTTAACCTTAAGAGAATCTTGAACAATGACTCCCAAGTCCCTTTGTGTTTCTGATTTCTTAAACATTTTCCCATTTAGAAAATAGTCTATGCCTTCGTTCCTCCTTCAAAAGTGCATAACCTCACACTTTTTCACATTGTATTCCGTCTGCCGCTCCTTTACCCACTCTCCTATCCTGTCCAAGTCCCTCTGCAGCCCCCCTGCTTCCTCAGTACTACCTGTTCCTCCAAATATCTTTGTATCATTTGCAAACTTAGCAACAGCGCCTTCAGTTCCTTCCTCCAAATCGTTAATGTATATTGTGAAAAGCCTTGCTCCCAGCGCTGACCCCTGAGGCACACCCTAGCCACCAGCTGCCATCCTGAAAAAGACCCCTTTATCCCCGCTCTCTGCTTTCTGCCAGTCAGCCAATCCTGTATCCGTGCCAGGATCTTACCCTTAACACCATGGGCACTTAACTTATTTAACAGACTCCTATACAGCTCCTTGTCAAAGGCCGTCTGGAAATCTAAATAAATCATGTTCACTGGTTCTCCTTTATCGAATTTCCTTGTTACCTCCTCAAAGAACTCTAACTGTCAGACATGACCTCTCCTTGACAAACCCGTGTTGACTCAGTCCTACTTTATCATGCACTTCCAAGTATTCTGTGATCTCATCTTTAATAATGGACTCTAAAATCTTGCCAATGACTGAGGTCAGGCTAACCGGCCTATAATTTCCCGTCTGCTGCCTCCCTCCCTTAAACAGCAGTGTTTCATTATCTACTTTCCCGTCCTTTGGTATCCTCCCTGCTTCCAGTGATTCCTGAAAGATCACCACCAAAGCCTCCATAGTTTCTTCAGCTATCCCTTCCAGAATTCTCGGCTGTAGTCCATTTGGCCCAGGTGACTTATCCACATATAGACCTTTCAGTTTCCCCAGAACCTTCTCCTTAGTGATGGCCGCTACACTCACCTGTGCCCCCTGATTCTCCTGGAGCTCTGGCATCCCACTGGTGTCTTCCACCGTGAAGACTGATGCAAAGTAACTATTCAGTTCCTTTGCCATTGCTTTGTTTCCTATTATTACTTCTCCAGCCTCATTTTCCAGTGGTCCAATGGCTATTTTTGCCTCTCTCTTACCTTTTACACATTGAAAAAAATCTTCCTATCTTCTTTTATATTACTAGCTCACTTACACTCATATTTCATCTTCTCCCCCATTTTCTTTTAGTTATCCTCTGCTTGCTTTTAAAGGCTTCCCAATCCTTTGGTTTCCTTCTAACTCTCGCCACTTATGCTTTTTCTTTTGCTTTAATGCTGTCCTTGACTTCCTTCGTCAGCCATGGACACCTCGCCCTCCCCTTAAGTATGTTTCTTCCTTCTTGTGATGAATTTCTGTTGCGCCTCCTGAATAACTCTCAAAAACTCCTCCCCTTGCCGTTCCACTGTCTTCCCTGCTAGGCTCCCTTTCCAATCGACTCTGGCCAGTTCCTCCCTCATGTCTTTGTAGTTACCTTTATTTAATTGTAATACAATTACACCTAATTCCAGCTTCTCAAACTGGAAGGTAAATTCTATCATATTGTGGTCACTGCTCCCTAAGGGTTCCTCACCTTAAGTTCCCTAATCAACTCTGTCTCATTACACATCAAATCCAGACTCGCCTGTTCCCTAGCAGGCTCTGTCACAAGCTGCTCCAAAAAACCATCTTAGACATTGCACGAATTCTTTTTCTTGGGATCCACTCCCTACCTGATTTTCCCTGTCCAGCTGCATATTGAAGTCCCCCATGATTTGAGGTTGTTTTCATTAGAAAGAAGGCGGCTGCGAGGGGACCTTATTGAAACATATAAGATGATCAGAGGTTTGGATAGGGTGGACAGTGATAGCCTTTTTCCTTGGATGGAGAAAGCTAGCACGAGGGGGTACAGCTTTAAATTAAGGGGTGGTAGTTATAGGACGGATGTGAGGGGTAGGTTCTTTACCCAGAGGGTGGTGAGGGATTGGAATGCCCTGCCTGCTGCAGTTGTGGATGCGCCTAGTTTGGGGGCGTTTAAGAGATCCGTGGATGGGTTTATGGATGGAAAGGGTTTGGTTTAGGTTAGAGGGTCATTGTTTTTTAACTGATCGTCGCAACATTGTAATATTGCCTTTTTTATATGCCTTTTCTGGCGCCTGATTTATTTTTTGACCCACACCCTGACTACTGGTAGGGGGCCTGTACATAACTCCCATCAGGGTCTTTTTACCTTTACGATTCCTCAACTCTACCCACGGAGATTCTATGCCTTCTGATCCTACATCACCTCTTGCTATCGATTTAACTTCATTCCTTGCTAACAGTGCAACCCCGGCCCCTTTGTCCATCTGCCTGTCCTTCCGAGGAATTTTAATACATACATAAGGAGGACGTTGAAAGGATGTTTCCTCTTGTGAGGGAGTACAGAACGAGAACTAGAACTACAGAACTGTTTTTAAAATTAGAGATTGCTCTTATAGGACAGAGAGGAGGAGAATTTTTGTTGTGTGGGTTGTGAGACTTTTGAACTATTAGCCTTAGGCAGTGGTAGCAGGGCCGCTGAATACTTTTAAGGTGGAGGTAGGTAGATTCTTGTTGCGCAAACGAATTGAAGATTATTGGGTGTAGATGGAATGTAGAAATCAACACAGATCAGCCAGGATCTTATTGAATGGTGGACCAGGCTCGAGGGGCCGAATGGCCAACCTTTGCTCCTATTTTGTATGTTCATATGTAGGAAGATATAGAAGGATAGCAAGGCCAGGTAAGAGGAAGTTGGTGTGGAGTTTTAGCATAGGCAAAGACCAGCTGGACTTGTTCCATAAGCTACAGGAGCAGAATTGGGCCACTTGGCCCATCGAGCCTGTTCTGCCATTCATTCATGGCTGAATTTTTTTTTTCTCTCATCCCCATTCTCCTGCCTTTTTCCCCATAACCCACGATCCCCTTATCGATCAAGAACCTAGCTATCTATGTCTTAAAGGCACTCAATAACCTGGCCTCCAGGCAAAGAGTTCCACAGATTCACCACTCTCTGGCTGAAGAAATTCTCTCTCCCCCCACCCCCCAAAACTCCCAACAAGTACAGACCCGGATCCTCAACTGCTTCTCATAGACAGACTCCTTGCTACGAGAGGACACAGGTTTAAGGTGCTGGGGAGCAAGTACAGAGGAGATGTCGGGGGTAAGTTTTTCACTCAGAGGGTGGTGAGTGAGTGGAATCGGCTGCTGTCGGTGGTGGTAGAGGCGAACTCGCTGGGGTCTTTTAAAAGACTTCTGGATGAGTACGTGGGATTTAACGGGATTGGGAGTTGCAGATAGTTCTTTGGCCTAGTAGGTATGGATATGATCGGCACAACTTGTGGGCTGAAGGGTCTGTTTGTGCCGTAGTATTCTATGTTCTTCATTCCAGAGATCATTCTTGTGAATGTCCTCTGGACCCTTTCCAAGGCTAGCGCGTCCTTCCTTTGATGGGGGTCCAAAACTGCTTTCAATTCTGTAGATTCAATGTAATTCTTTGATAGAATTATGTTACAGTGCTATGGTTTGAATTAACATTGGTTTTATATGGTGAAAGATCAGTCACAGAATCATCATGCCACTCTTGGAATGGATTTTCTTAATGAAATGAACTTACTAATGTGTTTTGAAAGGGAATGTTGCAGTTATATACTTCAAGCTGTGTTTCCAGCTATATCTCCCCATTTAATCAAAAGTAAGTTGCTACTTCTGATAGGTTTGATTGGAGTATAAAAGCTTTAATAGGTTTGATTGGAGTATAAAATTCATTCCAGTAAACACTTGTAAAAACAAATATGTAAACCCCCATGTTTTATTGTTTCTGCCCCTACCTGTTTCTACTCGTGAAACCTATGGTTTATAATGGCGTGACTTCAATACCATCCTGATCATTGCTGAAGGTTACCTTGCAGAGTGTCTGTAATTGAGTTTGCAGACTGCTCAACTGTTTCCACCGTAGCATACTGAGCCCTCGTGTGTCACAAAATCTGAAAATGCTGCAAATGTAGACCAGTAAACTTCAGGAAATAATCAGCAGGCCAGTCAGTATCCTCGCAGGGTGAAAGAAACCTGAACCTTTTTTTTTCCTGATTAACCTGCTGTGCATTTTCTACTTTACCTTCCTCCTCTGCTGTCTGCAAGCTCCTGCTTTAGTGGCAGTGTGATTCTGCAGGTATCCAAAACCTGGTACCTTGCCCAAAGTTTCTCGATTCTCTTGGGACAGCACATGTGAGCTGCGGTGTATCTGTGGGAAAAAAAATCTCTGCTGAACCATCCTTCCCTGAGTAGCTGCAGGGGAAGGTACAGACCAGTAAGGAGAATTGCAGCACTTTTACTGCCTGAGCTGAAATCTCATTAGCTAATTGGAGCTTTAGGCCTATATTGCTGTTGCTATGCTGGTACTTGCAGTTGTCTACAAAGTGTCTGAGTACCTTGCTCCAATGTTTTAATTTGTTCAGTTTTTCCTGATAGATATAACTTCTCATTTCTGGCATAATTCTGGTAAATCTCCTCTGCACCTTAGTCAGTGCCTTTATGTCCTTTATAACTTGGTGACCAGAACGGCACAGTTTTCCAAAGATAAACTAACCAAGGCTCTGTAGAAATTTAGCATATTTTTCTGCTTTTCAATTCTCTACCTCTAGAAATGAACCTCAACGCTTTTAGCTTATTTTTGTGACCTTTTTAACCCGAGTCTCTACTTTGTGGTTTGTGTTTCCATTCTGGCGTATTGTTGCTAGCTGTGGTGTGTGCTGCTTAGGCTCCATTGAGCAGTCGCGTAGAAGTTAGCACAAAGTCTTTATTAACATTACTGTGCTGTGTGCATGTTTACAATAGAGGGTGCAGGTATGGAGAGGACTACATGGTATGACCATGCATATTGAAAATGCTGCAGTAAGCTCTAGGTCAGATGCATCCCTACATCATGAGTGGGTGGCGCTGTACTAAGTCGCAGGATAATGTTTAATGTAGCAGATTCTTCTACTGTATGTCCCCTCAGAACCTTCAGTTTCTCCACCACATTCAGACACTTCCCAAGACGATTGAGTCTTAACTTCCGAGCTCCCAAGTGTTGGATTGGGGCGGTATCCCAAAGTTGTGCCGAGAGCCTCCTTTGGAAGGTCCCAAGTAAGGGCTTGCAAGGCAATTGCCCAGAAGCGCAAACTTCCTTTGGGCAAGTGCCCTACACTGGGAACCACCGAAAAATGTGATTTTTAAATTGCAGACTTTAATTCTTTCAACCTTTCCCTGGGTCAGAACCAAAGTCTCCTCAAACTCTGGATAACTATTACCACCTCCCTAGCCTGCCAAGAACCTTTTAAATTTCAGTGAATCTTTAGACTTACCTGGTTTACAGTAGCTGGTTTTGTTCACTTTCCTGGACTTTGATCCTGGGCACTAGGGATGCACTGCATTGCCTGGAACTTAGCTGGCACCAATCGAGTGAGACATGGGCACGGGATGGCAAAGCAGTGCTGACTGCCACTCTAAAAAGGTTCAGACCCCATAGAACATAGAACATTACAGCGCAGAACATGTCTTTGTTCTTCCTGTTAAAGTACATTGTCACTCTAATCTGTATTGAAATTCACTTGCAAGTTACATGCCTGTTCTGTGGTTCTATTAATATCTCCTAAATTGTCACAGTCCTCTTCCGTATTAATTACATTAGGAGCATTGTTCTTCCTTCTTGAGTTCTTGAGTTCAATCATTTATGTGAATACTGGGCTGTGGTTCCACTTGCCCCTGTGGAATATCACTTCTCACCTTTCACCTCCTGGGTAACTACCTTTAGTCCCTGTTGTCAGTCTGCCATTATTCTTGTTCCTGCTACTTGTTCCTGACTCCGTGTGCTGACCTTGGGCACAGCTCTGCAATGTGGCGCATTTATCCTGCATTACCCTATCTGCCCTCTCTGTTAACACTTCAAAGAATTCAATAAGATTTATCAAGCAGGGCCTTCTGTTCTGGAATCTGAGCTGACTGCTGTCATGCTTTCAGTTCCTTGATGTTTTTCTATAACACATTTGAACGGTGATTCCATTTTCTTTTCCTAACACTGACAGTAAGCTATTTTAAATATGGAAATCACTTAGTTGTTTGTCCTCTGACACTGGTTCCATATTTATGTCTTCTTTCCCAAGCTTTTTGTGTAAATGTAATCCATCTAGATCTTTCAGTGTTTGATTTTGTTTCTGAACTCTGCCTTGAGCATCTTTTTTTAAAATCCAGTGGGCATCACAGACTGGGCCAGCGTTTATTGCCCATCCCTAATTGCCCTTGAACTGAGTGGTTGGCTAAGCTATTTCAGAGGGCACTTGAGAGTCAGCCTTGTTGTTGTGGCTCTGAAGTCAATGTAAGCCAGATCAGGGAAGGACGGCGGATTTTCTTCCCTAAAGAGCATTAGTGAACCAAATGGATTTTTCTGAAGATCAGTAATGGTTTTGTGTTCATCAGTAGATTCTTAATTCCAGCTATTATCTTGTTGAATTCAAATGCCACCATCTGCTGGGGTGGGATTCAAGTCTGGGTCTCCAGAACATTAGCAGAATTTTTGGATTATTGTCTAGCGATAATACCACTAGACCATCACCTCTCCGATAGGGAGGAAAGCATGCAGGTGCAGCAGGCAGTAAAGAAGGCAAATGGTGTGTTGGCCTTCATTGTGAGAATACAAGAGCCTGGGTGTCTTGCTGCAGTTGAGGGGAAGAAATTTCTTAGCAACTATGAGGCATGAACAAGTAGGGTAGTACAGTGCTTACCACTGATGCCTCATAGCACCAGGGACATAGGTTTGATTCTGGCCTTGGGTGATCGTGTTGAGTTTGCATGCTCCCCCCCATGTCTATGGGTTTCCTCTGGGTGCTCTGGTTTCCTCCCAAAGTCCAAAGACGTGTGGGTTGGATGGATTTGACACTAAGGTGCTAAATTGCACCTTAGTGTCCAAACATGTGTAGCTTAGGGGAATTAATGGGGTAAGTGCATGGGGATGAGGTGGCGGGAGGGCCTGGGTAAGATACTGTGTCAGTGCAGGCTCAGTGGGCCAAATGACCTCCTGCACTGTAGGAATTAGATCATAGAATCCTACAGTGCAGAAAGAGGCCCTTCGGCCCATCGAGTCTGCACTGACCACAATCCCACCCAGGCCCTACCCCCATATCCCCACACATTATACCCATGAATCCCTCTAACCTACGCATCCCTGGACACTAAGGGGCAATTTCTTAGCATGGCCAATCAACCTAACCCGCACATCTTTGGACTGTGGGAAGAAACCGGAGGAAACCCATGCAGACATGAGGAGAATGTGCAAACTCCACACAGACAGTGACCCGAGCCGGGAATCGAACCCAGGACCCTGGAGCTGTGAAGCAGCAATGCTAACCACTGTGCTACCGTGCTGCCCCGTAATTCTATGAAATACTGAGGCATTGTAACTTCAATTTTTCTGCCAGTTCATTGTCATTACGTAAGCTTATCCTCTCTCTGTCTTGATTTTATTTTAATTATTTGTGTTTGATTTTTTAAATAACAGGACAATGTTACCAGTCCTCCACTCCTCCGCCATTTCAGCTGTAAGAAGTCTCACAACACCAAGTTAAAGTCCAACAGGTTTATTTGGTAGCAAATGCCACGAGCTTTCAGAGCGCTGCTCCTTCATCAGGTGAGTGGGGACCTGATGAAGGAGCAGCACTCTGAAAGCTAGTGGCATTTACTACCAAATAAATCTGTTGGACTTTAATAAGTCTCGCAACAACAGGTTATTGTGTTTACCCAGTCCAATGCCGGCATCTCCACATCATCTCAGCTGTAGCCAGAGAGGATTTGAAAATTTCTACCAGTGAGCCTTATATCTCCTCCCTTGCTTCCCTCAAAAGCCTGGGATACATTTCCTCTTGGCCTGCGGATTTATCCACTTTTAAGGTTGCTAAACCAGTTAATGCCTCTGCACTCTGGCTCTCGGGCGCGTGCGCTCTGGCTCTCGGGCACGCTTGGGAGGCTAAATGGCCTACTCCTGTTTCTAATTTGTATATAAGTCACCTGTCAACTTCCACTGTTCCAAGGAAGACAACCCCAGCATATCCAGTCTTTCCTCACAACTAATAGTTTCCAATCCTGAAAGTGTACTTGTTAATCTCCTCTGGACTCTCCCCAGTGCAGTCACATCTTTCCTGTAATGTAGTGACCGGAACTGCATGCTGTACTCAAGTTGTGGCCTAATTAGCACTGTTTTCAGTTGTAAAGTCCAGCTCTTATACTCTACGTCTCAGCTATTAAAGAAATGTATACCTTGTACCTCCTTAACCACCTTATTGACTGTCCTGATATCTTTAAAGATCTTTGGACGTTAGCTGTAGGAGTTCTTTTGTAGGAGTTCCTTTTTCATTAACGACTTGCCTTCCATCATAATGTCAGAAGTGGGGATCTTTGCTGATGATTGCGTAATGTTCAATACCATTTGTAATTACTCAGGTATTGAAGCAGTTCCTGTCTAAATGCAGCAAGACCTGGATAATATCCAGGCTTGGGCTGACAAATGGCAAATAGCATTCGCACCACACAAGTGATAGGCAATGATCATCTCTAACGAGAGAGAATCTAACCATCATCCTGTGACATTCAATGGCATTATTGTCATTCGATATCAGTCAACAGCTTGGGAATTACCGTTGACTAGAAACTGAATTGGACTAGCCATGAGCAGGTCAGAGGGTAGGAATCCTGTGGTGAGTAAATTACCACCGAACTCCCCAAAGCCTGTCCACTATCTACAGTAAGAAGTCTGACAACACCAGGTTTTAAGTCCAACTGATTTATTTGATAGTAAAATCACAAGCTTACTATCAAATAAATCGGTTGGACTTAAACCTGGTGTTGTCAGAGTTCTTGCTGTGTTTACCTCAGTCCAACGCTGGCATCTCCACATCATCACTATCTACAAATCAGGAAAGTGATGAAGTACTCCCCACTTACTTGAATGAGTGCAGCTCCAACAGCGCTGAAGAAACTCGACACCATCCACGACAAGGCAGCCTACACCCCATCCACAAACACTCATTCCCTCCATCACCGACACACAGAGGTGTACCATCTCCACAATGCACTGCACGAACTCACCTTGGCTCCTTGGACAGCACTTGCCAAATCCATGACTATCTAGAAGGCCCAGAGCAGCAGATATCTTGGGAACACCATTACCTGGAAGCTCCCCTCCAAGTCATTCACAATCCAGACTTGGAGATATCACTGTTCCTTCATTGTCACTGAATCAAAAGCTTGCAACTGTCTCCTTAATAGCACTGTGGGTGCACCTACACCACATGGACTGTGGCAGTGGTTCAACAAAGCAGCTCATCACCACCACCTTGAGGGCTATTGGGGATGAACAGTCAGTGGGCCTAGCCCACATCCCATGAATGAATTAAAAAAAACTAGAACCTCACTAAAACAGCCTTCCAGTTGCAAAAACACCCATCTGCCATTGCATCCTGCCACAATCTTGGATCCAATTTGCCACTCTCCCTTGGACCCTGAGATCTTTAACTTCTCAGACCAGCCTATCATGTAGGAACCTGTCAAAGCCTTGCTAAAATTCACTTTGCTACCCTCATTAACCCCATGTCACCTTTTTAAAAAAGATCATTCAAGTTCCTCAAACAGAGTTCTCAAAACAAATCCATGCAGATTATTCTTGATTAATCTATGCCTTTCCAAATGAAAGTTAATATTATCCCCCAGAGTTGATTACAATAATTTGCTGGCAGCCAAAGTTGTGCTAAAATTAAAATACTTCAGATGCTGGAAATCTGGAATAAAAATAAAATGTGCTGGAAATGTGCAACAGGTTTGGCAGCATTTGTGAAGAGACAAGCGAAGTTAATGTTTTGAGTCAAATTTGACACCTCTTCAATATCAAAAGTCTAATTTGACTCAACGTTAGCACCAAAGTTAGGTAGCAGACGGATTATTACTCTGATTGTGTCTCCTCTTGTAAACGATGGTACAACTTTGGCTGTTCTCTGATTCTCTTACAGACTGGCTGGATTGAAATATGATAGTCAGAGCCTCTGTAATTTCCTCTCTTGCTTTTAATAACCTGGCATATATTTCATCAGGGCCTTTATGATCTGCTTTCAATACTTTTAATACTTCCTTTCTTACAATGTTTTGAGTGTCCAATGTTTCACACACTTGTTCTGAGCTGGTGTTATCATCAAGTTCCTTTCTTATGAACACAGTTAGAAGGTTAGGAACCTTATCCACACCTGCCACCTTTACAGAGCTATCTTTTTTGCTACTTAATAGGCCACGCTCTTTATAATCACTCTCCTGCTCTTTGTGTTAATGAAGCATGTTTTGGATTTTCTTTGATTTTAATTGTTAGTACTTTCCCCATGCTCTCTCGCTGCTTTCCCAATTTCTTTTATACTTTCATTCCAAGATGATGGTATTGCTGTGAGGCAGGGTACGGACATCGGTTCTTTAGAGTTTCTGAAGTTGAGGGTAGGATGTGGGAAGCTGGCGAGGAGCGCATTCAGATGAAGACATGGATGAAGATTTTGGCAGGAAAGAACAGATGTGGGCTGGAGTTGGGCAATTCTGCTAGGGTGAATATAGGTGGCATTTGTCATATTTAGTCGAAAGCTTATCTCAGAGTCAAACATGACACTAGCATTATGAGTAGTCTAGTTTAGCCAGGGAGAAGGGTAGAGTCATTGGTGATGGGACAATGTTTGTGCTAGAGATGATGAATTCGATATTAACAATCAAGGATTGGTAGGAGGTGAGGTCCTTAATACAATTACTGTTACTAAAGAGGTAGTGCTTGGTAGACTAATGGGACTGAAGGTAGACAAGTTTCCGGGCTTGGATGGAATGCATCCCAGGGTACTGAAGGAAATGGCAGAAGGAATAGCAGATGCATTAGTAGTTATTTATCAAAATTCGCTGGACTCTGGGGAAGTGCTGGCTTTTTGGAAAACAGCTACTGTTACGCCACTGTTTAAAAAAGGAAGTAAACAAAAGGCAGGTAACTGCAGGCCAGTTAGCTTAACGTCCGTAGTTAGGAAAATGTTGGAATCCATCATTAAAGAAGAAATAGCAGGACACCTGGAAGGGAATGGTTCAATCAAGCAGACGCAGCATGGATTCATGAAGGGGAAGCCGTGTTTGATGAATATACTGGATTTTTATGAAGATGTAAAGTGTGGTTCACAGAGGGGAACCGGTGGGCGTGGTGTTTTTAGATTTCCAGAAGGCGTTCGATAAGGCGCCTCACAAAAGCTGCTGCAGAAGATTAGAGTACAGAGTTGGGGGTGAAGTGTTAGCGTGGATTGAGGATTGGCTATCTGACAGGAAGCAGAGAGTTGGAATAAACGGATGCTTTTCTGGTGATTAGTGGCGTGCCGCAGGGATTGGTGCTGGGGCCTCAGACGATCTGGAGGAGGGGACCGAGTGAAGGGTAACAAAGTTTGCTGATGACACAAAGATGAGTGGGAAAGCGAATTGCGTGGAGGATGCGGAAAGTCTGCAGAGAGATTTGGATAGACTAAGTGAGTGGGCGAGGATCTGGCAGATGGAGGATAACGTTGGCACATGTGAGGTTATCCACTTCGGAAGGATTAATAGTAAAATGGACTATTATTTAAATGGTGAAAAATTACAACATGCTACTGTGCAGAGGGACCTGGGGGTCCTTGTGCACGAACCGCAAAAACCCAGTCTGCAGGTGCAGCAGGTGATCAAGAAGGCGAATGGAATGTTGGCCTTTATAGCGAGGGGGATAGAGTATAAAAGGAAGGAGGTCTTGCTGCAACTTAGAAGGCACTGGTGAGGTCACAACTAGAGTACTGTGTGCAGTTTTGGTCCCCTTATTTGCGAAAGGATATATTGGCCTTGGAGGGAGTACAGAGAAGGTTCACCAGGCTGATACCGGAGATGAGGGGGTTAGCTTATGAGGAGAGATTGAGTAGACTGGGCCTGTACTCATAGAACATAGAACATTACAGCGCAGAACAGGCCCTTCGGCCCACGATGTTGCGCCGACCAGTTAAAAAACAATGACCCTCTAACCTAAACCAATCCCTTTTCATCCATAAACCTATCCACGGATCTCTTAAACGCCCCCAAACTAGGCGCTTTTAAACTCCAACTGTACTCGTTGGAGTTTAAAAGGCTGAGGGGGGATCTTATAGAGACATATAAGGTAATGAAGGGGCTAGATAGGGTAGAGGTAGAGAGGTTCTTTCCACTTAGAAAGGAAACCAGAACTGGAGGGCTCAGTTTGGAACAGAGTTGAGGAGGAAGTCTTTCTCACAGAGGGTAGTAAATCTCTGAATTCTGTGCCCATTGAAGTGGTGGAGGCTCCCTTGTTGAATATATTTAAGTCACGGGTAGATAGGTTTTTGATAGACAAGGGAATTAAGGGTTATGGGGAGAAAGCGGGAAAGTGGAACTGATCCACTTCAGATCAGCTCGAAGGGCTAGATGGCCGACTCCTGCTCCTACTTCTTATGTTCTTATGAATTCAATCTTCCCAGTATTTAATTGGAGGAAATTTTTCCCAGCTAGTCCTGGATTTTGGAAAAGCAATGACAATTTTAAGAGGTTGTAAGGTTGAGACGGTTGGCGGTGAGGCAGACTGGATTTTGTCAGCATTCGTTTGAAATTGATGTTTTCGGATAATGTTGCCAAAGGGCAGCTTGAGATGGGGAGCATAAGTTAGATCCTGGGGGGAGGGAGAGAGAGGAGGAGGAGGAGGAGCAGGAGGATCTCTGACTCCAGCTCTGGGCTGGATATTCACAAAATCAGCTTGACACTGAGGGCCTTTAAAAAAATGCCTGGATGGGAAGCAGATTGGAATGTCCTGGCCTAAATCCTGGATGATCTCGTTTTTGCTGATGGAGAAATGAAAGTTGGTAATGAATTGCATAGACAGGAAACTGTGCCGTTTGAAATTGGTGCTGTGTACAAAGAGGAACCATTAAACTATTCCAAAGGCCTTAACCCACAGTGTAGGAGTTCCAATTTTATGGAGGAGATGCTCTTGAAAGGCAGATAAGGTCTGCTTAAATGTCATGATCTAAAGTTATTTGAACTCCCAGATACTTAAACGTGAAATAAAACAGTTAGCTAGAGTTAAAACAAAACCTGAGTGGGATGAGTCCACTGGCTTAGTTTAGGAAAAAAAATTACCATCTGCTCCTGTATTTTCAATGAAGTTCATTACTGACATTTCCCAAGTGTTTGTATTATAACTGATCCCATTATGAATGATTAGCTGAATCTCAAGCTCAAAAACCACATAGCTCAACAAGAAGGCTGACTTCTCATTCTGATTGACAGTTTTAAGAGGTATTAAAGGATTGGCTGTTTTTGATGTGTTTACCGAATGCAAGTTTATTTTTGCACATTAATCAATTGAGGGGATTTAAAATCGTTGAATGGGAATCATAAATGAGAGTTGTTTTGTTCACATCAAGTGCGTTTGAGTGCGCTTTGCTTTTTAGAAGGTCGTTTTCTCTTTGTCTCCCCGTGGCTCCTGAGGTCTATCTGTAGTTGATACTGGATGAGTAGCCATTGATCAGAGCCCCACCACTCAGACCAAAAATCATGGACATGGGTTGTTTCCATGAAAGTCATGATGTGGGTATGCCGGCGTTGGACTGGCGTAAACACAGTAAAAAGTCTGACAACACCAGGTTTGTGAGTCTATTATCAAATAAATCGGTTGGACTAAAACCTGGTGTTGTCAGACTTTTTACTTTGTTTCCGTGAAGACAGGCCTGTCGAGCTTCGTGCCTCTGTAGCGGGAATCTAGCCCAAAGTCGCTGCCTCTCAAGCCAGAAGAGAGCTTCTATTTATTGTGGATATGGCAACCCAGGATAGTCTTAGAGTCCACAAACTTGCACCACATTATTGTCTTAACATATAACCTACACTACCCATTATAGTTTTTATTTATTAATTCATTAGCTCCAGAATATAGCTATCAGATCTAATTGATGTTTAGACATTAGAATTGGATAGAGGAGAGCCGGTGGATGTGGTCTTTCTTGATTTTCAGAAGGCGTTTGACAAGGTACCTCACAAGAGGTTATTGCAGAAGGTCAGGGGGCATGGAGTTGGGGGTAGGGTGTTAGCGTGGATAGAGGATTGGTTGTCAAATAGGAGGCAGAGAGTGGGGGTTAATGGGTGCTATTTGGATTGGCGGTTGGTGACTAGTGGAGTGCCCCAGGGGTCGGTGCTGGGGCCTCAGCTATTTACCATTTATATAGATGATCTGGAGGAGGGAACCGAGTGTATGGTGTTGAAATTTGCTGATGACACCAAGATTGGTGGAACGGCAAATTGCGCGGAGGGTGTGGAGAGTCTGCAGAAGGATCTAGATAGGCTGGGCAAATGGGCCAGGAACTGACAAATGGAATTTAATGTTGGCAAGTGCGAGGTGGTCCACTTTGGTAGGAATAATGGTAGGAAGGACTATTACTTACGTGGCGAAAAACTGCAGCAGGCGACGGTGCAGAGGGACCTCGGGGTCCTTGTGCATGAGTCGCAAAAACCCAGCTTGCAGGTGCAGCAGGTGGTCAGGAAGGCAAATGGGATGCTGGCCTTCATAGCGAGGGGGATTGAATATAAAAGTAGGGAGGTCTTGCTGCAGCTGTATAGGGCATTGGTGAGGCCGCAGCTGGAGTACTGTGTGCAGTTTTGGTCGCCGCACTTACGCAAGGATATTTTGGCCTTGGAGGGAGTGCAGAGGAGGTTTACTAGGCTGATACCGGAGATGAGGGGGTTGAGCTATGAGGAGAGGCTGAATAAACTAGGCTTGCACTCGTTAGAGTTTAGAAGAATGAAGGGAGATCTCATTGAGACGTATAAGATGATGAATGGGATGGATAGGATAGAGGTGGAGAGACTCTTCCCGCTCAGAAAGGACAGTAGGACTAGGGGGCACGGCCTCAAGATAAAGGGGGGGTGGTTTAGAACAGAGTTGAGGAGGAACTTCTTCACTCAAAGGCTGGTGAATCTCTGGAATTCTCTGCCCGTTGAAGTGGTGGAGGCTGCCTCGCTAAATATTTTTAAGACGCGGGTTGACGGGTTTTTGATAAGCGAGGGGATTAAGGGTTATGGGGAGAGGGCGGGAATGTGGAACTGAGCCACGACAGATCAGCCATGATCTTATTGAATGGCGGGGCAGGCTCGAAGGGCTAGATGGCCGACTCCTGCTCCTATTTCTTATGTTCTTAATTTGCTTTTTACTAACTTTTATATTTTTATTCCTGTCACTCCCAATCCATCACGCAAACCAGCCTCCCATCCGTTGACTCTGTCTACACTTCCCGCTGCCTTGGCAAAGCAGCAACATAATTAAGGATCCCATACACCTCAGACGTTCTCTCTTCCATCACCTTCCGTCGGGAAAAAGATACAAAAGTCTGAGGTCACGTACCAACTGACTCAAGAACAGCTCCTTCCTGACTGCTGTCAGACTTCTGAATGGGCATTAAGTTGCTCTTTCTCTGCACACTAGCTGTGACTGCAAAACTACATTCTGCTCTCTCATTTCCTTCTCTCTGAATGGTATGCTTTGTATAGCGTGCAAGAAACAATACTTTTCACTATGTTAATACATGTGGTAGTAAATCAAATCAAAAACTCCTGTTTATATATTTCAATTGTGTAAAATTGGGAAACAAGTCATATTTGTATTCTTTCTTTGATTTTATTCCCTGAGCTTTGATTGAGCACTTAGTTAAGTTCTTTTTCCATACTACCTATGATACATCTGCTTGATATAGACACTTTGCTAACCCTTCTTCCATCCCTATCCTTTCAGATTGTTTTATCCTTTTTGTTGATAGATTTCACTTGCTGCCTGCCCTTGACATCAGTGCCCTCATTTTGTGCCACCTCTTTAGGTACAGCATGTGATGTGTGTAGAAGGTAAAGCATGCAAACAATTACTGGCACTGCACAGCTTACTGTGAGCACTCAGCAGAAAGAGCTGGAAATCTGGTAAACTTAAACATGTCTTAAAAATTGTTTTTATTTCATGTAGTTATAAAGTTTTGACTTTGTGTTAGCGCATTGGCCAGAGTTGGAGGCTATGGGCTCCAGTCCAATTCTAGGAATGTGTACACAGTCCAGACAGACATTTCAGTGTGATACTGAGGAGTGCTGCATTGCTGACAGCTTCTGTTATGTGAAACAGATTAAAAGTCCCATTGCAGTCTCAACAGCAGAGAGTTAGCTTGGTGCACTGGCCAACATTATCCCTGATGTGGATGTGCCGGCGTTGGACTGGGGTAAACACAATAAAAAGTCTGACAACACCAGGTTTAAGTCCAACCGATTTATTTGATAGTAAACTGGTTAGAGAGTTCTCCATTCACCTGACGAAGAGGGAGTCCCCTTGAAAGCTTGTGAGTTTACTATCAAATAAATCGGTTGGACTTAAACCTGGTGTTGTCAGACTTTTTACAACATTATCCCACCAATATCTATTGTAAAAGATTGTTTGGCTTTTTGTCTTGTTTGTGAGACCTTACAGTGTGCAAATTGGCATACGGAAGTCCTAGTTATCTGATTGGGGCCTTAAGACTTTTATTGCTTTGTATTGTTCTAGGTGATGCATTTGTCTACTTACACCAGGACAAGTGTTCCTAATCACAGAATCCACTCGGACCATCGAGACTGCACTGACACGCAGGTTCTATCCCAGTAACCTCACATATTTACCCTGCTAATCCCACTAATCCAAACATCTTTGGATACTAAGGAGCAATTTAGCATGGCCAATTAACCTGCACATCTTTGGAGTATGAGAGGAAACTGGAGCACCAGAAGGAAACTCATGCAGACATGGAGAGAGCATGCAAACTCCACATGTCACCCGAGGCCAGAATTGAATTTGGACCCCCGTGCTGGCACTGTAAGGCAGTAGAGCTAACCACTGTGCCACCAAGTATATCGTATGATTGCATTTCAAAAGTAATTCGTCGTCCTAGATTTTGTGGTCAGCTACAAAAGAACAGCACTTGCTGTTCATTACACTTCCAGCCGCCCACTTTTCAGGAGCTTTTGAGGGGCAACTTACAGCTACGAGAGATTTTTGGTGCAGTGTAGGGCATCTGGGTCACGAGTGAGTGGGGTAAGCAATAACCTATCTCCCCAACCAATTGACTTGAAGAATCCTCACTGACTCACACAATCTAAAGCAGGAATTGCAAATCAAAATGTTTAATTGTGTAAAATTATCCACAGAAGGCAAGCTAGAAAGGTGAGATTAAAGGATCAAAGAAAGTACATCATTTTTGTTAATTATTGTCGGACATTTAAAAAAAGACAGACAGCCTGAATGAATGAGACTCCACACTTGTAAAGATGTCATGTCTTTTGCTAACTAATATAAAATAAGGTTCACCATGGTAGGCTTCTGCAGAAAATGCAGATGTATGGGATTGTGGGTAATCTAGGAAGTTGGATCAGGAATTGGCTATCAGATAGGAGACAGAGGGTGGTGGTGGATGGTAAATATTCATCATGGAGTGCAGTTACGAGTGGTGTGCCTCAGGGATCTGTTTTGGGGCCACTGTTGTTTGTAATTTTTATTAATGATCTGGATGAGGGTATAGTTGGGTGGATTAGTAAATTTGCTGATGACACCAAAGTTGGAGGTGTGGTAGATTGTGAGGAAGGGTGTCATAGTCTGCAGGGAGACTTAGATAGGTTGCAGAGCTGGGCCGAGAGGTGGCGGATGGAATTTAATGCGGAGAAGTGTGAGGTAATTCACTTTGGTAGGAGCAACAGATGTGTCGAGTATAGGGCTAACGGGAGGACTTTGAATAGTGTGGATGAACAGAGGGATCTAGGTGTGTGTGTACATAGATCCCTGAAAGTTGGGAATCAAGTAGATAAGGTTGTCAAGAAGGCGTACGGTGTCTTGGCGTTTATTGGTAGGGGGATTGAATTTAGGAGTCGCAGTGTAATGTTGCAACTGTACACTACTCTAGTGCGGCCGCACTTGGAGTACTGTGTGCAGTTCTGGTCCCCGCATTACAAGAAGGATGTGGAGGCGTTGGAGAGGGTGCAGAGGAGGTTTACTAGGATGTTGCCTGGTATGGTGGGGAGGTCCTATGAGGAGAGACTGAGGGATCTAGGGTTGTTTTCGTTGGAAAGAAGGCGGCTAAGAGGGGATCTTATTGAAACATATAAGATGATTAGGGGTTTAGATAGGGTGGATAGTGATAGCCTTTTTCCTCGGATGGAGAAAGCTAGCACGAGGGGGCATGACTTTAAATTAAGGGGGGGTAGCTACAGGACGGATGTCAGGGGTAGGTTCTTTACCCAGCGGGTGGTGAGGGATTGGAATGCCCTGCCTGCTGCAGTTGTAAATGCGTCTAGTTTGGGGGCGTTTAAGAGATCTCTGGATAGGTTTATGGACGAAAAGGGATTGGTATAGGCTAGTGGGTCATTGTTTTTGTAACTGGTCGGCGCAACATCGTGGGCCGAAGGGCCTGTTCTGCGCTGTAATGTTCTATGTTCTATGTTCTATGTTCTAAAAATACTGTAACACAGGCAATTGGTCAGTATCTGTAAATAGAAAAAGCAGATTGTTGTGTGTTCGTGGAGGAGAGAATAAATTATATGGAATACTATTTTTTCATCAACTCCTTTTGGACATGTTCATATGGGACAAGTATAAGCGGATGACAGGTATTTAACAGTGTGCAGTTGTCAGTGAGAAGTGAAGCAGTGATCATGATGGTACACAGGAAGAAGGAGACAATCAGAAATGGCAGCCTAGAAGGGACGGACATCTTGTATTCCTTTCCTTGTTTTGCGCAGGATGTTTTCAATCAGATTAGTTGTTTCAATATCTGAGCTTCAATTTCTGCACAAAGATGGCCATTCTTTGCCTCTTGTTTATTAAGAGATTGCTGTATTGAGTTGGGCAGAAATTAGCACCACAAAGAGCTTTGACTGAGTTGGAAAAGGAGGAAGTGATTGACTAGTTGTGTGTGGGGGTGGGTGGTGAGTGCGACCTTTTGTTCACAAAATATTCTTCATGCTGACTAAAGAGGGCGGCTGAGATGCTGTTCCATGATTCTAGGGACATCAAAGCATTGAAATATTCATATGATGGACTGAGAAAAGGCAAAAGTAAATTCCTGGAAAAGCGAGGTCAGTGGATCAATGTGGTTTTCCACCACTTCAACTAATACATTCAGACTGCCTGCATCGGAGCAAGGTGACCTTCTGTAAGGATAGACTGTTATTCAAAGGGCCAGACACTAATTTGCAGCAGTTGCTTTTGTGCATTTTGGAAACATTCTCTGCTAAATTGGCAGAAAGTGGTTTTTGGGAAACTTGCTGATTATATGAAATCTCTGAAAGGGAGTATTTAGCTGTTTGAGGAGAGTGAATGTCCCTTTGCAGATATCTTTGTTTTTGGTTTGTGTAGATGAACAAGTAGTTAGCCTAGATGAGGAAGAAAGATGAATATAATGGGAGGAGGCTGGCTAATGCCTAGCCTTCCTGACTTATTCTCAGCCATCATTCTTGCACTTTTAAGGAGAGGTGCACTGGACACTGTATTTGTATGCATAATATCACCTGCTGAATGAAGACATGTTAGCACAACACTGTCAGAACTGTAAAGGGAAATTGCTGTAACCTGTTATGAAAGAAGTTATAGCATAGCTCTTTAAAAAAAGTCCCAGTGCAATGAGGTAATGGTCAGTGTGGTTTTGTGAAAGGGAATTAATTTATGGAAGTCCTCTTGAGAAAATAACAACCGAATGGCTAAAGGGGAACCTGTGCCTGTGCTGTACTTAACTTCTCCAGAGGCATTTGATGAGGTGCCAAATCAAAGATTACTGCATGAACTAAGAGCTCATGGTGCAGGGATGACGTTATTAACATGGATGGAGAGGTGGTTGGCTAACAGGAAACAGAGCGTAAACATTAAAGGGTCATTTTCAGGTTGGCAAGCAGTGATGGTGAATCATAGAACCCTACAGTGCAGGAGGAGGCCATTTGGCCCATCGAGTCTGCACTGATTACAATCCCACCCAGGCCCTATTCCCATAACCCCAAGGATTTACCCCAGCTAGTCCCCCTCACATTAAGGGGCAATTTAGCATGGCAAATCCACCTAACCTGCACATCTTTGAACTGTGGGACTCCAGAGCAGCTGGAGGAAACCCACGCAGACACAGGGAAACGTATAAACTCCACATTTCAGTGACCCAAGCCAGGAATTGAACTTGAGTCCCTGGTGCTACGAGGCAGTAGTGCTAACCACTGTGTCACCGTGCTACAGGAATCGATGCTGGAGCCTCAATTATTTACAATTTCTCATAATGATTTAGATGAAGGAAACAAATGTATGGTTTCTAAATTTACTGACGCTGCAAAGGTAGATAGAAAAATAAATTGGCAAGAGAGCATTAGGAGTCTACAAAGTGACATAGGTTATGTGAATGGGAAAAAATTTGCCAGATATAATATAAATATGAACGCATTCACATTGGGGGCAGGGAGAATAGAACAAGGAAAACTATAGCACAGGAATGGGGCCTTTGCCCTCCAAGCCTGCGCCGATCATGACGTCCTAATTAAAGTAAAAAAAAATTACTCAGTCTGTATCTCTCTGTTCCCTCTCTATTCACATACCCATCCAGATGTCCCTTAAATGTTGCTAATGTGCCTGCTTCCACCGTCTCTGGCAGTGCATTCCAGGCATCCACCACTCTGTGGAAAATCTTCCCCCACTCATCCTCCTTAAACTTTTCCCTCATAGATTAGAATCATAGAATCCCTACAGTGTAGAAGGACACCATTTGGCTGATCAAGTCTGCATTGACTGTCTGACAGGACATCTTACTCAGGCCAATTCCCCTCCCCCCCCCCCCCCCCCCCCAACCCTCTTCCGTAACCTCAAGGTTTCCCCCACTACTCCCCCTAAACTTCATATCTTTGAACACTATGGGGCAATTTGGCATGGCCAATCCACTGAACCTGTATACCTTCGAACTGTGGGAGGAAACAGGAGAAAACTCACGGAGACATGGAGAGAACATACAAACTCCACACAGACAGTCACCCTGGGGTGAACCCGGGTCCCCGATGGTGAGAGGCAGCAGTGCTAACCACTGTGCCGCAGAGAGAGAATGCAGAACTCTTGAGTTACAAAATGATCTGAGCGTCCTCATACATGAATCAGGAAGAATTAGTCACAGGTATAGCGTGTGCTGAGGAAGGTAAATAGAATGTTGTTTATTTCAAAGAGAATGGGATGTAAAAATAGGGATGTCTTGCTACAGTTGTACGGTTTGTGAGACCACGTTTGGAGTGCTGTGCACAATTTTCGTCTCTCTATTTAACCAAGGATATAAATATGTTAGAAATAGCCCAGAGAAGGTTCACCTGACTGATACACGGGATGGGGGGGCTGGGGTTGGTGGAGTTTGGGGATTATTTTGCGATGAAAGGATAGACAAGTTGGGCTTGAATCTATTGGAGTTTGGAAGATTGAGAGGTAATTTTATTAAAATATATAAGATACTAAGGGACGTTGGCAGGGTGTTTCCTCTTGTGAGAGAGACCAGAGCTGGGGAACAAACTTAAAAATAAAAAATCTCCCATTTATGATGGCAATAAGAAATTTTCTCTTATGAAGGTCGTAAATATTTAGAACCGTCTTCCCCTGAGAGAGGGTCAGTGAATATTTTTAAGGCAGTGATGGACAGATTCTTGACTTAAAAAAAATCAAAGTTTATCAGAATAAGGTTAAGGCAACAATCAGATCATCAGTGATTGATTAGTTGAATAGTGGAACAGCCTCAAGGGCCTACTATTAACTGATATGACCTGAAATATCTTTGCCGCAAGGAGTTTCCAGAAAGCTTCCTCTTAAATGCAGTGTTATATAGTCTGGGTTCACCTCATGGCAAGTGCATTGCTTGCCCAAGACAACCAATTTGTCTTATAATCCCCAGGGTTCAACAAGCCCAAGCCTTCTGCTTCTCTGATGTATTTGCTTTGCCACTGTGCAGGGTGCAATAGACAGGATCCTTGGCACCCTTTATGCTGCCTATGTAGGAACATGTCATAAATAGGACAGGATTCTATTCCATATCTATCCTGCTTGTATGCATCCGTTGCTGTTAAGTTTTACGCACTAGTACTTGATCCCTGCTGATTAGGACGATTTTGAGGATCTAGTGCTCCACTAGTGACATAGATAACCACCCTTCTGTGTCTACAAGCCTTTCAAGACCTTGCCTCCGCTGATGGCTGATGGTGAAGGCACTGTATCAGTGCTTAAAGGTTCAGGTTTCTACCCTTTTGATTGTGTACTGCCTTAAGTATCCAGGAACATTGTCATGTATTACACTCTCAACGGCTTGACGATTGGCCGAGGCGGACCTGGTGGAGCTATATTTTCAGCTTGTTGGGCCAAAGTAGGATCATAACAAAAACTTTGTGTGGTATCTGCTAAACTGGAACGCCATCTCAGAAGTTCATGTTGATCTCACTATTGCGCTGCATCCTAAAGATAGTCAGTCAGTTGCACTCCACTGATGGCCTTTCCAGCCCAGCACAGTTCCTAACAAATGAAGAGGGTGCCCAGAGGACATTGCAGCATTATTCTTCAACACAACTCTTCCTTGAGGCTGTTCTCTGTTACTGTAATGCTGTAAAAAAAATCTAATCTTTTCGTTAAGAGCTTCCATCTCACTAAGGAGGCTTCGTGTCAATCCACATCCAACAATCTGCTCTGAAAACTACACCAAACAACTCATGACATTCTCAAAGTCACTTCATCTGATCTTGGTGTTAACAAATCCTTTTTAAAAATTCCAGGACCCAGGTCCACATCTCTGCCAAATGTGAATCAGTTCTCCACTGGGCCATTTCCTAGCTGTGTACCAAGTTTTGTTGAAATGCAATCATTAGCTTTCAAGATGTAACAGGGTGAAAACATTACTTCTGCCCACGTTATAGTGACGGAGGCCCCATGAAGCTCGCGACTTGGGATGAACAGCAACAGGCATGAGTAATAACACAGTTTGGTATGAGTAACCTCATGCCTTGAACCTTAACCTGGACACCCAGAGGTCCACTCATCCAATGGACAGCCACTCAATCCCAGACGCTGCAGTAATCTTGATGCGTGCCCTCAAGGCCCAGATTACCTTTAGTTGAGTCGTTCTTCCCATAAAATCCACATTAGTTGTCCACAGCTGCAAACTGGACAGAAATATTACTGCGGAAATCTGGCCTTCATCTCACGCTTTCCCTCTTCCCTCCATCTCTCCCGCCTTTTTAGTCTTACACTCTTGCCTTCCCTCCTTTCACTCCTCCCCACCCTGCCCCATTTGATTCCTTCCCTTGCCACTTGTGTAGCAGTAGCTGCATCATTTGATATCCCTAAAAGAATATAAAACTGTGCCTAATCCTGTGGTGTCCAGACCATTTTGCGGAGGGCAATACTGTGATTGAATCAGGTATATGGCTCATTGTAAAGCTGCGTGTTTTAAATGTGGATTCAGATCAAATTCATTTGTGTTTCCCACTTTTCAAGTGGACCCGTTACATTAAAATGAGAATCGAGTACAAAGTGATATTGTATTATCAAATTAGTCTCCACAGTCCTCCGTCACATGCTTGATTTGATCTTCAGTTGCATTCTTGTTTAAAGCTGTTTCCATTTTTTTTCATTATATAAATCTTTCCTATAATTAAAATGGCCACATTCGTATTGCTGAGACAATGATCTTTTTGCACTCGGTACCAGGAGCAAGTAGACTGAGATTTTGAGATTCCCTTATTTTGGGGCTAAAAGCAGGAAATGCTGACGTTGTATGTAGTATCTGTAAGAAAAAAAGGGTAAGGTAATAATTGAGATGGAAACCCTTCACCAAAATTCAGTGTTGTTACTGCAGCACTAAACTGATAAAAGGATGTATTGAGAGACCTGTCCAGGTCCCCCCGCTCCAGCATTTCAGGTTTCTGTTGGTTAAGAGTGGTTCCCAGGTTATAGATAGAAATAGAATCATAGAAACCCTACAGTACAGAAAGAGGCCATTCGGCCCATCGAGTCTGCACCGACCACAATCCCACCCAGGGCCCTACCCCATATCTCTACGTATTTACCCACTAATCCCTCTAACCTACGCATCTCAGGACATTTAAAGGCAATTTTAGCATGGCCAATCAACCTAACCCGCACATCTTTGGACAGTGGGAAGAAAGCGGAGCACCCGGAGGAAACCCATGCAGACACGAGGAGAATGTGCAAAGTCCACATGGCTGGGAACACTGTACTGAAAAGCCAGCTTTGAAAATAATTGAAGATCTCTGGGATTGGGAACAGCAGGGATGACTGATTTAACCAGGGCCTCAGATGGCAACTTGTATCAATCCCAACTGCTGTTTCAGCTGAGGGCAGCGTGCATTGAGAATTAATCTGTAACCTCCCAAGCCTGATTAAATCAATCCCATGTGGGCCGTGTATTTATTCATGGGGTGACAGCAGGGACGGGAATCTCTGGATGGATAGTTGATTATGCTTTTTCCTCCAAAAATGAGAAAACTACTAGAATGTCCAGGATTGTTGGGGATAATACCATGAAGCTGGAACTTATTGTTTTCATTTCCCTCAATTTTCATCACCTCCAGAATAAACTAGCTGGAGGAGCAGTTTATTCGTTATTAATGCGGGAGGAATGTTGTGTATCCCATTGTTAGGATTGATGTGATGGGCTAGATGGCAGAGTGGGAAACACAAGGATGTTCTTGGAGTTTGACACTTTTGTTGACCTTTCTAGTTTTAATGGCCGGCCAGTGAATTGCATTGATAAAGGTTTATCTGTTAGTGTCACAAGTGAGCTTACATTACCACTGCAATGAAATCCCTTAGCCGCCACTCAGTCACCTGTTTGCGTCACTAATCATGGCCAGTGCACCTAACCAGCACGTCTTTCGTTCTGTGGGAGGAAACCTGCGCAGGCGTGAGAAGAATGTGCAGACTCGGCACAGACAGTGACCCAAGCGGGAAATGAATCCGCGTGCCTTGCTCTGTGAGACAGCAGTGCTGCCCCGTATCACCCCACTGTGCTACCGTAAAGAACCAAGTTTTCAGTTCATTGCAAAGCAGTTGCGCCACTTTGGAGTACACTTTCACCTATGTTATGTAGCAAAGGTGGTTTCTCTGTGTAATCAAGGTTAACTGTTAACTTGATATTTTGGCTTTGACTGAGCAAGCTCAAGGAGCAGTACACAAACAGCTCCTGCCAGAATCTGGTGATTTATCCTTTTCCAATCAGGAGCTGGAATGAAGCAGTAGCAGTCTCTCTGTCTGTTTGTGTAGTAGATATGCTTAAAACCAAATTTCAGATTCTGTGGTTTGGGAATTATGGAAATTACTGGTGTCAACACTTATGATACAAACTTGTGCTAATCTTTTATCTTAAGCACATGAGTTTTCCTAAAATCCCACTCTGGCTGAATTAGCAAGTCTGCTTGCCTTCTGGCAGTGGGCTTTTACCACCTTTGTGGTTGTGCCTCTACCTATACTTGAACAAGGATCCTTCCCACTAATAAAAGCATCTAATATTTACACTCATTGGTTTTGGTCGTTCATCTCTGAAATGTTGCATCAGCCTTGGGCCTTCTTGCTTGTGTGATGGACAAGATATTTTGTGGCTTTCTTCCTCTCTTTTTCCTCTCCTACTCTGCTCAAAGTGATCTCTTATTGCGCCCAAAGACTCTACTGAATGGAACATGAATTCCTTTGGGATTTAAGCAGATTGAACCTTCAATATGGAGTCCCCAGGTTTTGCAAGTGGTGCTGAACGTTGTGCAATCATTAACAAGTACTCCAGTTTCTGACCTTGTGTTGAAGGGAATGTCACTGAAACAAGTGAAAATAGTCAGGCCTAGGACATCATCCTGAGGATTTTCTGGAATGTTGCTCTGTTTGGCCTCATCAGTGTTGGGTACAACGCAAATCACTGGGGATTTTCATTGGCTCCAGTTTTGCTTGGGGACTTGATGCCACACTTGGTCATCTGTTGCCTGGATGTGAAGGGCAATTAATGAAAGGATCAGAATGATTAGAGGAAATGGAGGGATTGGGTTATGAAGAGTGAGTGTAAATTGTTGTCACTGGAATGTTGAAGGTTGGGAAGTGAAATGTTTTGTAGGATTCTGATTGGACCAAATAATATCAACCATCATGTTTCACCTTGTCCAGAGCAAAAGAACCAGAGGACACATCCTGTTCTCGAAGGAGTAAAAATTCAAAACCAGTCCTCAGAGACAATATTTGAGTGAATGAATGGACAATCTACGGAACAGACTGCTGAGGGAGATGATGGAAATAGAGATGATGATTCATTTAAATGCAAATTAGATTTATTTTGGTAACGATAATTTTAGGAAGCGGTGCGTGATGCATTTCATGAGTAATTTGAGACATGATGCTTCGGAGGAACTGGAGCTATGGTTGCTGAACTTTCCACCATTGGGATTTCCCACATCTCATAACCAAATACAGTTTGGTTAGAGGACAGAATGAAGCTTGTCGACCATCAGCTCTCTGAATGCACCTAGTGCCATTCTCCTCCAGCCCTGCACATTCTTCCTTTTCAGGTAGTAATCCAATTCCCCCTTGAATGCCTTGATTGAAGCTACCTCCAACACTCTCCCAGGCAGCACATTCCAGACCCTAACCACTCAATGTGTGAAAAGATTTCTCCTTGTGCTTGCATTAGCTTCTTTTGCCAGTTACTTTCAATCTGTACCATCCGGATCCTTCCGCCAATAGGAACAGTTTCTCCCTATCTACTCTGTCCAGACCCCTCATGATTTTGAATACCTCTATCAAATCTCCTCTCAACCATCTCTTCCCCAAGGAAAGCAAACCCAATTTATTTCCATAACTGAAGTCGCTGATGCCTAGAACCATTCTCGTAAATCTTTTCTGCACACTCTGAAAAGCCATCACATCTTTGCTAAAACCTGGTGCTCAGAGTACAAGATGGACAAGTGTCTGATACAAATTTAATATAATCCCTATTGTACTCTCTGCCCTATTAATAAAAGCTAGGCTATTGCATACTTTATTAACTCTGTCAACCTGTCCTTCAATGGCTTATACACATATGCACCCAGATCCCTTTGCTTCTGCACCCCATTTAACGCTGTACCCTTTAGTTTATATTAAATCTCCAAGTTCTTCCTACCAAAATAAATCATTTTTGAAATTCCATATTATCGTCTCCTCAATGCCTCCAGATTTTGAAATTGTACCCTGTACATCAAGGTCTAGGTGACTAATATGTATGAGGAAGAGGAGGGATCCCAACACCAACTCCAGGGAAAAGCCACTGCAAACTTTCCTCCAGCCAGAAAAAACATTGCCTTGTTTCCCGCCACTCAGCCAACTAGTATCCATGTTGCTACTGTCCCTTTTATTGTGGCGTAATTGATCAAGATTAATTGCTTTTAATAGTCAACAGCTCCATTAAGATGGTAGAAGAGAATCAGAGAGACCTTAATCTTTTTCACCTAGCCGTTCCTGTGTGTTCCCAGCTATGTAAGAAGTCTCACAACACCAGGTTAAAGTCCAACAGGTTTATTTGGTAGCAAAAGCCACTAGCTTTCAGAGTGCTGTCCCTTCGTCAGGTGAGTGGGAGTTGTATTCACAAACAGGGCATATAAAGACACAAGCTCAATTTACAAAATAATGATTGGAATGCGAGTCTTTACAGCTAATCAAGTCTTAAAGGTACAGACAGTGTGAGTGGAGAGAGTTATAAGCACAGGTTAAAGAGATGTGTATTGTCTCCAGCCAGGACAGTTAGTGAGATTTTGCAAGCCCCAGCAAGTCGCAGGGGTTACAGATAGTGTGACATGAACCCAAGATCCCGGTTGAGGCCGTCCTCGTGTGCAGAACTTGGCTATCAGTCTCTGCTCAGTGACCGTGCGCTGTCGTGTGTCGTGAAGGCCACCTTGGAGAACGCTTACCCAAAGATCAGAGACCGAATGCCTGTGAAGTGTTTGCCAACAGGAAGGGAATAGTCTTGCCTGGTGATTCGCGAGCGATGTTCATTCATCCGTTGTCGTAGCGTCTGCATGGTCTGCCTAACGTACCATGTTTCAGGACATCCTTTCCTGCAGCATATCAGGTAGACAACATTGGCCAAGTTACAAGACTATGTATCGTGTACTTGGTGGATGGTGTTCTCACGTGAGATGATGGCATCCGTGTTGATAATCCAGCATGTCTTGCAGAGATTGCTGTGGCAGGGTTGTGTGGTGTTGTTCTGAAGGCTGGGTAGTTTGCTGCGAAAAGTGGTCTGTTTGAGACTGTGCAGTTGTTTGAAGGCACAAGTGGGGGTGTGGGGATGGCCTTGGCGAAATGTTTGTCTTCATCAATGAAGGCTCCAGAGACAATGTTGTAGCTTCTCCGCTCCAGGGAAATACTGGATGACAAAGGATACTCTGTCCACCGTGTGCCGTGTTTGTCTTCTGAGGAGGTCAGTGCAGTTTTTCGCTATGGCGCGTCAGAACTGTCGATCGATGAGTCGAGCGCCTTGTCCTATTCTTATGAGGGCATCTTCCAGCGTCTGGAGGTGTCTGATCTCATTGAGACGTATAAGATGATGAATGGGATGGATAGGATAGAGGTGGAGAGACTCTTCCCGCTCAAAAAAGACAGTAGGACTAGGGGGCACAGCATCAAGATAAAGGGGAGGCGGTTTAGAACGGAGTTGAGGAGGAACTTCTTCACTCAAAGGGTGGTGAATCTCTGGAATTCTCTGCCCGTTGAAGTGGTGGAGGCTGCCTCGCTAAATATTTTTAAGAAGCGGGTTGATGGGTTCTTGATAAGAGAGGGGATTAAGGGTTATGGGGAGAGGGCGGGAAAGTGGAACTGAGCCACAACAGATCAGCCATGATCTTATTGAATGGCGGGGCAGGCTCGAAGGGCTAGATGGCCTACTCCTGCTCCTATTTCTTATGTTCTTATGTTCTGTTGCGATCCTCCTCATCTGAGCAGACCCTGTGTATACTGAGGACTTGTCTTTAGGGGATGGCTTCTTTAACGTGTTTAGGATGGAAGCTGGAGAAGTGGAGCATCATGAGGTTATCCGTGGGCTTGTGGTACAATGAGGTGCTGAAGTGATCGTCCTTGATGGAAATGCGTGTGTCCACAAACGCAACTGATTCTGTAGAGTAGTCCATGGTGAGTCTGATGGTGGGATGGAACTTGTTGATGTCATCGTATAGTTGTTTCAGTGATTGTTCACCATGAGTCCAAAGGAAGAAAATGTCATTGATGTGTCTAGTGTAATAACATCAGTTGGAGCTCCTGTGTGGTGAAGAGGTCTTGTTCAACTGTGTATGAAGATATTGGCATATTGAGGTGCGAATTTGGTCTCCATAAGAACATAAGAAATAAGAGCAGGAGTAGGCCATCCAGCCCTTCGAGCCTGCCCTGCCATTCAATAAGATCATGGCTGATCTGAAGTGGATCAGTTCCACTTTCCTGCTTTCTCCCCATAACCCTTAATTCCCTTGTCTATCATGGCTATTCCATATGTCTGGATGAAGAACTGGCTGTTGAAGGTTGAAGACATTGTGGTCCAGGATGAAGGGGATGAGTTGTAGAATTGCATCTGGAAACTGGCAGTTGTCTGCGTTGAGTACTGAGGCAGTTGCAGCAATGCCATCATCGTGGGGGATGTTGGTGTCGAGCGCTGAGACATCCATTGTGATGAGGAGTGTCCCTGGTTCAACTGCTCCATGTGTGCTGAGTTTCTGTAGGAAGTCTGTAGTGTCGCAACAAAAGCTGGGGGTTCTTTGTACAATGGGTTTCAGGATGCCCTTGACATAGCCGGAGAGGTTCTCACACATGGTCCCATTGCCCGATACAATGGGACGGCCAGGTGTGTTTGCCTTGTGTATTTTCGGGAGGCAGTAGAGATCTCCAACATGGGGAATACTTGGGATGAAAGCACAGAGGATGCTCTGAAGGTCCAGATCAAAGGTCTTGATCCAAGGCATGGTACATTGGGGAGACCATGCAGACGCTATAACAACGGATGAATGAACACCGCTCGACAATCACAAGGCAAGAGTGTTCTCTTTCTGCTCGGGAACACTTCATGGGCATTCAGTCTCTGATCTTCGGGTAAGCATTCTCCAAGGCGGCCTTCACGATACATGACAGCGCAGAATCGCTGAGCAGAGACTGATAGCCAAGTTCCGCACACGTGAGGACGGCCTCAACCGGGATCTTGGGTTCATGTCACTCTATCTGTAACCCCCATGACTTGCTGGGGCATGCAAAATCTCACTAACTTTCCTGTCTGAAGACAATACACATCTCTTTAACCTGTGCTTAACCTTCTCTCCACTCATATTGTCTGTACCTTTAAGATTTGATTAGCTGTAAAGACTCGCATTCCAATCATTATTTTGTAAATTGAGTTTGTGTCTTTATATACGCTGTTTGTGAACAGAACTTCCACTTACCTGACGAAGGGGCAGTGCTCTGAAAGCTCGTGGCTTTTGCTACCAAATAAACCTGTTGGACTTTAACCTGGTGTTGTGAGGCTTCTTTCTGTGTTTACCCCAGTCCAACGCCGGCATCTCCACATCATGATTCCCAACTATGGACAGAGTTTTATCTAAAATACTGGGAGCCTTAAATGTCCTCCTTCAAAATACAAGTATGAGACTTCAGTGGAGTTTTAAGTATGACAATAATATCAGTCCTTATCTGATTTCTTGAAAACAGGGAAAATATGATTGGATCCAGGATCTAGTGAGTCATCAATAAATGCTGCACTTATGTAATTAGAACCAGGGTTCCAGTGGTGTAAGAATGAATAAATACTTTGTGCTTATAAGGGCATAGCTTGCACCACTTTGTACATGTTAAGGCATTCTTCTAATGCCATACATTTTCCACTTAACGTACCAGTTCCCAGGAATTGAATGGACTGCTGGTGGTTGTTTGAGGCTCTGTTGATTGACTTCCCAGCCATATTTATAGGTTTTGCTTTTCGTTCTTTCCCACGAAAGGCCTGTATTTACCAGGTGTTCCACTGGACAGTGCCCGGTTGAGCTTATTTTTCCGTGTGTTTCACTCTGCACATGTGAAGTTGCTTTTGGGGACAGGACTGTCATATAGACAAAGTTGTACAGATACTTTTGCAACATCTGTAGAACTGCCACAGAGAGTAGTTTCATCTTGTGCCACATTTGGAAAACAGAAACACATTAACCTCATCAGTGGTCATCAGGTGAGAGGAACTGTAACAAAAAAAGAAGTTTTTGTTGTTATTGGCCTCTATGGAGCCTTTGTTGATATCATCAACAAACACTGATCTCGGGTGAATGTGAGTTACCTCCTTGTACATCCAATCCATGTCATGTAGGTACACCCACTGTTAAAGTTGGGCCTAAAGATGTATTGGTAACTGCAGCGACCTCCCATCCCCTTGGCCTCCTCTATTTGGGTTAATAACAAGCCTCCCTTTAAACTACTTACTCTCTGTGGGATTCTAATGAATAGTAAAATGATACAGCACAGGAGGAGATCACTCCCCATTTGTCACCTCTTGTTATCTCAATTAGTCCCACAACTAGGCGGCACAGTGGTTAGCACTGCTGCCTCACAGTGCCAGGGTCCTTGGGTTCGATTCCCGGCTCGGGTCACTATCTGTGTGGAGTTTGCACATTCTCGTGTCTGCGTGGCTTTCGTCCGGGCGCTCTGGTTTCCTCCCACAGTCCAAAGATGTGCAAGTTAGGTGGATAGGCCGTGCTAAATTGCCCCTTAGTGTCAGGGGTACTAGTAGGGTAAATACATGGGGTTATGGGGATAGGGCCTTGGTGGGATTGTGGTCAATGCAGGCTCGATGGGCCAAATGGCCGCCTCCTACACTGTAGGGATTCTATGAACTCTGCTTCTTCTCCAGAGCCCTGAAATTTCCTTTTTACCCCTGAAGTAGTTATCCTGTTCACTTTTGAAAGTTATAATTGGGTCAGCTTTCCTCCTCCTTTCAGACAACATATTCCAGATTGCATACGGACTTGGAAAAAGAAATTAGTGAGGCCAAAATCTGGTAGAATTTTGCGGCAGCACAAGATTTATGAGAATAAACTGGTTTTTATTAATTAATGTTATTGTGTTTATTTAAAAAAGACATAATTTGTGTAAAGTACAGATGTTATTTAAATGAGACTAATGTACAGCAGGGATGTGATTCGTGCTTGGAAGTTATTTTATTCATTCATTGGATACTTTCTTTGCTGGCTGGCCTTCGTTGTCCCTCCTAAATTGACCTCGAAGGTGGTGAATTTCTTGAGCCATTAGTTCATGTAGAACTGACGTAGGGAAGGAGTTCCAGGATTTTGACCCAGTGGTAGTAAAGAAACCATTATATAGAACGTAGAAAAACTACAGCACAATCAGGCCCTTCTGCCCACAAGTTGTGCCCATCATATCCCTACCTACTAGACTTACCCATAACCCTCAATCCTATTAAGTCCCATGTACTCATCTGGAAGTTTCTTAAAAGACCCTATCGAATTTGCCTCCACCACCACCGATTGCAGCCAATTCCATGCACCCACCACCCTCTGAGTGAAAAACTTACCCCTGACATCTCCTCTGTACCTACTCCCCAGCACCCTAAACCTGTGTCCTCTTGCGGCAGCCATTTCAGCCCTGGGGAAAAGCCTCTGAGAATCCACCTGATTGATATATAGTTCCAAGGCAAGATGATGTGTGGCTTGGAGGTGGTGGTGTTTCCCTTTGTCTGTTGCATTCCTCCAGGCAAGTAGAAAGTATTCCATCACGTTCTTGACTTGTGTCTTGGCAATTGTGGAAAGGCTTTAGGGAGTCAGGAGGTGGGTTACTCTCTGCAGAATTCCAAGCCCCTCCAATCCCTGGGTGTTGACACTGGCGGAACTTGGTGATCTGTAATACTGTTGAATGACGATGATTCTCTTTTGCTGAAGGTGGTCATTGCTTGGCACTTTTGTGGCATGAATGTTAAAGTTTTAAAGTTTATTTATTTGTTTCATAAGTTACATTAACACTGCAGTGAAGTTACTGTGTTATCTGAGAAGTTCTGAATAGTACCAAACACTCTGCATTCACCCACGATCACCCCCACTTCTAACCTTACTTAGAACAAGAGGTTGCTTCATGTGTGGTAATACAGACAGATGCTGAAAACTGGAAGGCAGGGTGTGCCCTAGCTCAAGAAAACTAGCTGAAATGTGTTCTGTTGAAATGAATTGTTATGTAACATTGGCAGGAGTGCAAGCATCTTCAAAGCATAATGTGATCCCATAAAATAAAATGCTTGTGTTGTTATTATTATGTGTGCTTTTATCTTAAGGGTCCCAAGGAGAATTGATGGTAGATAACAGGATAGTAATCAAACTGAAGGCAGCGAACAAGCGGCCGCACTTGGAGTACTGTGTGCAGTTCTGGTCCCCACATTACAGGAAGGACGTTGAGGCTTTGGAGAGGGTGCAGAGGAGGTTTACCAGGATGTTGCCTGGTATGGAGGGGAGGTCATATGAGGAGAGACTGAGGGATTTGGGGTTGTTTTCGCTGGAAAGAAGGAGGCTAAGAGGGGATCTTATTGAAACATATAAGATGATTAGAGGTTTAGATAGGGTGGATAGTGATAGCCTTTTTCCTCGGATGATCTAGGTTTATGGACGAAAAGGGATTGGTTTAGATTAATGGGTCAGTGTTTTTTTTAAAAAAACTGGTCGGCGCAACATCGTGGGCCGAAGGGCCTGTTCTGCGCTGTAATGTTTTATGTTCTATGATGGGTTGGTGTAATATTGACTGTCAGCTCCACCTGTGCAGACACTAAAAAACAGGGAGTGCACGAATCTCTCAGCTGGGCTAATGTGCAGAAGAATCATCAAAAGTAGTTAAATGCTGCTCTGTAAAATCAAACTTCAGTCGCGTTTCCGCTGTTTTTTGTTTCAGATTTCCAGCATCTGCTTTTCAGTTATTATTTCTCCAGTCTTGTGGGCGGGGGCGGGGTGGGTGGCGTTTGGGAAGTAACCAGAATTACTGGAATGTCCTGTTGAAATAGCGGCAAATACTGGATTACTAAAACGCTGGACGTGAGAGATTGCAAATTACCCACAAGACGTTGCCTAGGTAACAAATTAGATGCTCAGCCATAGGTAAAATGTATTTTTGTAATGTGTGCCTTCAGATTAGATTTTCTGCACCTGAGATCCTGGATTTTCATATCAATATCGAGTGGGAATAACCAATTTGAATGCATTAAGTTTATTTTATGAATTCTCAGGAGCAGGAGATGATTGGAGCTTTATTTTATGAGAATGCATTTCACAATCGTTAGGAAGCTGCTGTTTTGACTTTTCAGTGGATTTTATCGAGTGATGTAGATGCTGGTTCTCTGCCTTTGTAGTGACTCAGATTGGACTGTTAGCAAGCCTGCACTGTGGAGAAAGAAAAGTTATCTAGATTGACTGAACCACAGCTGTTGTGTGTTGTGTGTTTTTGTCCAGGACCAGTTTTAAAAATCATTCTCAGGATGTGGGTATCTGTGTCGAGGCCAGCATTCATTATCTGGTTCCAAGTTGCCCTGAGCAGTTGATGGTGGATTGCCTTGAACCACTGGTGGTTTGATTATTTCATTTTGGGAAGACTGAAGTGGTTGTCTTCCGTCCCTGCCACAAATTTTGCTCTCTATCCAGCAGTTCCATCGTTCTCCCTGGCAACTGTCTGACACCAAACCAGACTGTTTGCAAGATCAATGGCATGTTTTACCCAAAGATGAGCTTTTGCCCATCTGTACTGTCTATTTCTACCCCTGTAACGTTGCGTTACTCTGTCCCACCCCAACTCTTCTGCTGAAACCCTTGTTGTTACCTTGAGACATGACAATTCCACCACGGTCCTAACCATTCTTCATTTCTCTACGTCCTATAAACTTGAGGTCTAAAACAGTGCTGCCCAGCCTAATCATGCCCCAGATTCTGTTCACACATCACCCTCTGTGCCCACTAGGCTACATTGCCTCCTGGGTAGGCAACACCTTGATGTTAAAATTCTTGTTGTTCAAATCCGTTCCTATCTCTGTAACATCCTCTGATATCAGCACACGTATAAATAGGGCTATATTGGTGTGGGAGTGGCAATAGGGCTATATTGGTGTGGGAGGCCCAGGCGAAATTTCCTTCGAAAACCCATTTAGTTTTAATGTCTGTGGAACAGTTTCATTGCCACTTAATGATTATGGGCTTTTTATTTTCAGCTTTTAAAAACTGAATTTGAATTCTCAAACTGTTTTGGTGGGATTTGAACTTGTATTCTCTGGATTATTATAATCGGTGCACTCTGCCCATATAGGAAGGGGAAGAAGGAACACATATTGCTATTTCTTAGACTTAATCAATATGAGGCTAGTCACTAAAAGCATCTGTCACAGTAGCACAGGCAAATTCTTAACAAGTTCATTTTTCTGCCTGTTACAAATAGAGATTTTTGATTTAAAATTTGCTCAACTTGAACATAAGAACATAAGAAATAGGAGCAGGAGTAGGCCATCTAGCCCTTCGAGCCTGCCCCACCATTCAGTAAGATCATGGCTGATCTGAAGTGGATCAGTTCCACTTTCCCGCTTTCTCCCCATAACCCTTAATTCCCCTGTCTATCAGAAACCTATCTACCCGTGACTTAAATATATTCAGCGAGGTAGCCTCCACCACTTCAATGGGCAGAGAATTCCAGAGACTCACCACCCTTTGAGTGAAGAAGTTCCTCCTCAACTCTGATCTAAACTGCTCCCCCCGCCCCCCCCATTATTTTGAGGCTGTGCCCTCTAGTTCTCCTATCCTTTCTAAGCTGGAAGAATCTCTCTACCTCTACCCTATCCATCCCCTTCATTATCTTATACATCTCTATAAGATCCCCCCTCAGCCTTCTTAACTCCAACGAGTAACAGACCCAGTCTATTCAATCTCTCTTCATAGGCTAACCCCCTCGTCTCCAGTATCAGCCTGGTGAACTTTCTGAATTGCAGATATCATTATAGAGCCATTGCTTGATCAAACCCAGTAGTTTGTTCAACTTCTGGCCACGAGACAGCCATAACGATTGAACAGGGACTGCCGTATCAATCCTATCGTTCAAAACTGAACCACAGAACGCTGGGCCTCTCAAGCCAGCCTCTTCTCGCAAGCAATATTCCACTCACAGTTCTGAGAGGATTAGTGATCTTCGCTATGTTTACATGTTTCTCTCTCTCTCTCTCTCTCTCTTGCAGGGGTGGCGGATGGTGTTGGAGGATGGTGGGATTATGGCGTGGATCCATCCCAATTTTCCAGTACGCTGATGCAAACATGTGAGCGACTTGTCCAAGAAGGACTGTTTGTTCCTAGCAACCCTGTGGGTATCCTGACAGCTAGTTACAATGAAATGCTACAGAACAAGGCTCCATTACTGGGTTAGTGGAAGATTTGTTTCTTGGTGATGAGAAGGAAACCTAGCTGTCAGGCTAAAATACATCATACGAAATCTGTCTGCACAATGACTACGCATGTCCGTAAGGGTGAGCAGGGGTCCTAAATACTCAGTTATTAATTGCTGGAATTTTTTTTTCTAAATGTTCGGTTAATTTATATTAATGTTAAATTGCTGAATTTCTGCGCACCAACGTTTATAGTGACTATTTGGATTAGATTAAACCAGACTTTGAAAATGATTACCTGCGAGGACAAATTGGGTTGTTTTCACCTAGAGTGGTAGTTATTTGAATGCATTTTCTGAAACTAATTTACTCAGGCTGCCCTCTCATTACATCAGATTTTGTATGAAATGAGATGCGCGAGCTGTAATGATCATGGAATTTTAAATCTAAGCGGTTGTACCCATACCCACTTTACCTGAATGTTAGTAATCTTGGTGCTGATTCCTCACTTCAAGCAGCCTGGCATTCTCACAGTTACCAAGCCCCAAGGTATAAAAGGTCATGTTTCCAGGGATTGTCTCAGTTCGGGAAGGTTTTTTTTGTTTTATTTATTAGTATCACAAGTAGGTTTACATTAACACTGCAATGAAGTTACTGTGAAAATCCCCCAGCTGCTACACTCGGGCGCCTGTTCGGGTACACTGAGGGAGAACTTAGCATGGCCAATGCACCGTAATCAGCACATCTTTTGGACTGTGGGGGAAAACCGGAGCATCTGGGGAAAAGCCACGCGGTCACGAGGAAAGCATGCAAACCCCACACAGACAGTGACCCCAAGCCACAGACAGTGACCCGAGAATCAAACCCGGGTCCCTGGGGCTGTGAGGCTGACCACTGTGCCATTATGCCACCCAGCATTCGTCACATTGTCTCCACATGTTGTGCATCTAGCTTAATTGCCTGAACCACCGGGAGCCAACAATCAGTTCACGCACTGGCCTATTTCTTTAGCTACTTGAACAAATCCGTTCAAGTTTCAGTCACTGGATCTGCCCTTTGAACATGACACCTTAAGTGTAAACTAAATTATCACACTGCTCAGTGTATTCAGGGAGGCTGAAATTACTCCCTGCTCTTGTATCCACACTGTTTAGAGGGTGATTAAAATTTTAAAACTGCACAAAAGCTGTGAAGAGAGAAGTGCATTACCTTGTGAATGTCAGTATAACTCTAAGTGATTTTTTTATATTGCTTTTCATACGCCTCCACTTGGGTTCTTTGGCCCTATTCAGTAACTAATTGTTTTTGATTACATTGATCCATAGGCAGTGCCTTGGGAATGATAGTGTGTGGAAACGTGAGCGCAGAAGTTCAATGCAACAAAACCGGCCCAACATTGTCTGGGTTCATTTTTCAAATGATTCCCCTAGTAGAAACAGCAAGTTCTAACCCTAGGCAAAAGCAACCTGACACCTTAGCTGGATTAAATATTTACAGAACTTAAAGATTTAAGTTTACATTTTTATTCATAAGGGATGTTATTGCTAACAGAGCTATCATTTATTGTCAGCCTCTAACTGATGGTGAGCATCCCTCTAACAGTTGAGTGATTTGCTAGGTGACTTCAGAGAGCAGTAAAGAGTCACCCACATTGCTGTTTATCTGGAGTCACTTGTAGCCTGACTGGGTAAAGGTGGTAGATTTCCTTCCCTAAACAGCATTAATGAAGTCAGTGGGGTTTTTAAGACAATGGTGTGTCAGAGATGGGGGTGTGGTGAAAATGGCTTGTGTCAGAGGTGGGGTACAGTGTATGTCAGGGGGCCACGTGTTGAGTGGGAGTCAGGTGTCATGGCAGGAGTGGGTGGGCACGTGTCAGAGTTAAGTGTGTGTCGTAAGTGGTGGGGGGTTGGTGGCCGGCGGGTAGTTTGGGGTGGGGGGGGCAGCATGCGTCAGAGTGGGGGAGGGTCGGTGTGTGTCAGAGGTGGGGGGGCGGCATATGTCAGAGGTGTCGGGGTGTAGGGGAGGCCGACTTACATCGGGGGTGGAGAGTGCTTGGCATGTTTTGGAGGTTGGGGGGGCAGTCGGCATGTGTCAGAGGTCGGTGGGGGGAGAGTTGGCTTTTGTCTGAGGCAGGGGAACGCATTGTGTTGGGGGGCGGGGGGGGGGGCGGCATGTGTCGGGGGAGGGGAGGTGCAGACAGCCACCTGTCGAGCAAAAGGGCCGTGTTGAGTGGGAGGTGCAGGTGGGCGTGTGTCAGTGATGGGGGGGGCTTGTGTCAAGTGGCATGTTGGTGATGGGGTGGTGCGTGTCAGGGCATGTGTCGAGTGGGAGGTGTGGGTGGGCATGTGTCGGGGGAGGTGCATGTCAAGTGTGCGTGTGGATATGTGTGTGACATGGGCAGTGCAGCTGCTTGGTGGGTGGAGAGGGGGTGGAATTGTGTTATCTGCCTGTTACTGCAATACAATAAGAAGTCTCACAACACAGATTAAAGTCCAACAGGTTTATTTGGTAGTAAAAGCCACTAGCTTTCAGAGCGCTCGGTGCTCCTTTATCAGGTGAGTGTGATTTCAGTTCACAAACAGGGCATATAAAGACACAAACTCAATTTACAAAATAATGATTGGAATGCGAGTCTTTACAGGTAATCAAGTCTCAAAGGTACAGACAGTGTGAGTGGAGAGCGGGTTAAGCACAGGTTAAAGAGATGTGTATTGTTTCCAGACAGGGCAGTTAGTGAGATTTTGCAAATGCAGGCAAGTCATGGGGGTTATAGATAGTGTGACATGAACCCAAGATCCTGGTTGAGGCTGTCCTCGTGTGTGGAACTTAGCTATCAGTTTCTGCTCAGCAGCTCTGCAGTGTCGTGAAGGCCACCTTGGAGAACGCTACCCAAAGACCAGAGGCTGAATGCCGTGACCGCTGAAGTGTTCACCAACAGGGGGAGAACAGTTTTGCCTGGTGATTGTTGAGCGGTGTTTATTTATCTGTTGTGGTAGCTTCTGCATGGTCTCCCCAATGTACCATGCCTCAGGACATCCTTTCCTGCAGCGTATCAAGTAGACAACGTTGGCTGAGCTGCAAGACTATGTACCGTGTCCCTGGTGGATGGTGTTCTCACGTGAGATGATGGCATTCGTGTTGATGATCCAGCATGTCTTGCGGAGGTTGCTGTGGCAGGGTTGTGTGGTGTTGTGGTCACTGTTCTCCTGAAGACTGGGTAGTTTGCTGTGGACAGTGGTCTGTTTGAGGTTGTGCGGTTGCTTGAAGGCAAGAAGTGGGGGTGTGGGGATGGCCCTGGTGAGATGTTCACCTTCATCGATGATATGTTGAAGGTTCTGGAGAAGATGTCATTACTTCTACGTTCCAGGGAAGTACTGGACGACAAAGGGTACTCTGTCCACCATGTCCCGTGTTTGTCTTCTGAGGAGGTCGGTGTGGTTTTTCGCCGTGGCGCGTCGGAACTGTCGATCGATGAGTTGAGCGCTATATCCCGTTCTTATGAGGGCATCTTTCAGTGTCTGGAGGTGTCTGTCATGATCCTCCTCATCTGAGCAAATCCTGTGCACATGGAGGGCGTGTTGTAGGGGATGGTTTCTTTAACATGTTTATGGTGGAAGCTGGAGAAGTGGAGCATCGTAAGGTTATCAGTGGGCTTGCGGTACAGTGAAGTGCTGCGGTGACCGTTCTTAATGGAGGCATGTGTCCAAGAATGCAACTGATTCCAGAGAGTAGTCCATGGTGAGTCTGATGGTAGGATGGAACTCGTTGGTGTCATCATATAGTTGTTTCAGTGATTATTCACCATGAGGCCAAAGGACGAAAATGTCTTTGATGTATCTAATGTATAGCACTGGTTGAAGGTCCTGTGCAGTGAAGAGGTCTTGTTCTAACCTGTGCGTGAAGATGTTGGCACATTTGAGGTGCGAATTTGGTCCCCATGGCTGTTCTGTGTGTCTGGATGAAGAACTGGTTGTTGAAGGTGAAGACGCTGTGGTCCAAAATGAAGCGAATGAGCTGTAAAATTGTATTTGGAGACTGGCAGTTGTTGGCGTTGACTACTGAGGCAGCTGCAGCAATGTCGCCATCGTGGGGGATGTTGGCGTAGAGTACTGAGACGTTATGATGAGGAGTGCTCCTGGTTCAGCTGCTCCATGTGTGCTGAGTTTACTGGAATGTCAGCTGGAGAATCTTGATCCAGTGTGTGTTTGTCTGCCAAACCTCAGTATGTTCAGTGCCAAAGCAACTGCTGACCCGGGGGAGAAACCTGTCTTGTGACAGGGAGTGGAACTTCGAAGCACTTGTCATAAAAGGCCTCCAGGATTAAGGAATATACTTGTCGCAGTCAGTACTGAGATTGTGTGTGCAGTTGGATATTGCTGCTGTTGTTGGTTTTGTTGAAACTCTGATTTGATTTACATGATCAAATTAGCCTCTTCCCATTTACGATTTGAGTTTGAAAAACAAATACTGATCTATTTATGTGAAAAATACCCATATATGTTGTAATGACTCCATGGGATGGTCCTTACCTTGCTGCAGCTGGGAAGGGAAAGTTGATTGCGTTTTGGAATGTTTGCACGTGTTTCCTTTAGTGCGCTTGATTGAGCTCATTTTAACTTTGAACAGCCTGCAGCGGTTATGGCCATGAAACAAGGGAGCATGTGTGAAAGGGCTACTTCAGTAGAAATCACAAGCAAATCTTTGGCATATTCAGAGCATGAGCAATATACCAGATTTGAGCAATTCCTTTCAAGCTTTCAGCGGTAACATGCATTGCTTCTGAGTCAGAAGATTGTGGGTTCCAATCTCACTCCCCAGGTTGCGGTGTTGTGAAGAAAAACTTCGGTAGCATTCAACCTAATGTGTTTACTGATGGCACGATCTGAGGAAACAGTGCTTTCGTCTGTCAGAAATGGGGTGGGGAGGGATTGCGGAGGTGTGATCAAGTTGTCTCGAACTAGCGAACACAGTCTCAGATTAAAAGGTGGGCCGTTTATTTACTCGGAGGGTGTGAAGTTCTGTACCCCAGAGTGCTGTGTACATTCAAGAGAGAGAGCCAGATAGTGAAATAGGAAGGTGTGACTGTTGGAGAGCTGGGTAGTGGAGATTTAGAGTGAGGCCAGAGAGAGAGAGAGGCTACAGGAAGGACAGGCACAATGCAGACCGGGCAGCGTGGTTCTGGAGGCTCTCTGTGGGGCTGGAGGTAGGGACAGAAAGTAATAGTAATAGGAGTCTGTACGTAATTATGGAGATAGCTGGTGTCCTCTGTAGCTGAGAAAGAATCCTGAAGGATGTGTTGCCTACCCAGCACTAGGATAAGGAATATTTCACAGCAGCTGGAGAGGAATAAGGGGTTACATTCCCTGTAATAATAAACAACATGGGTAGGAACAGAGACGATATTCTGCTGAAAGAATCGAATCCTGATATTCTGTCGGAATTAAAGCAGGACCTAGAGGGTAATAATCTCCAGGATCATTGCCTGAGCCACGTGTAAATTGTCATAGAAGCAGTGAGATGAGAATTGACAGGTGGATAAAGGGCTTGTGTGCGAAAGATGAATGTATTTTCATGGGATATTAACACCGGTTCGGGGAAAGAAGGAGCGATATTCATGGGGCGGGCTCTACTGGACAGGGATGGGCACTGTGCTCTCGGGGAAAGGGTAAACTGGGCGCTGTGTCTATTCACTATTAGATCTAGTAAAGGAGAATGAACCAGATGGTTGAAAGAATTAACAATAGGGAATATGTAGGCAGAAGTGACTATAATATATAGCTATATGCTTTAATAAAGAGTGCAGAGGGCATTCCATGAGCAATACCAGACATACCTAAAAATGAGATGTCAACCTAATGAAGCTACAGCACAGGACTGCCTGTATGCCAAACAGCGTAAGCAACAAGTAATAGAGCTAAGCGATTCCACAACTGGCAGATCAGAGCTAAGCTCTGCAGTCCTGACTGCTATAGTCCAGCCATGAATGGTAGTGGATGATTAAATAACTCAGTGGAGAGAGGCATTACAAATATTCCCATCATCAGTGATGGAGGAGCCCAGCACATCAGTGCAAAAGATAAGGTTGAAGCATTTGCAACAATCTTCTGCCAGAAGTGCCTGAGTGGCTGATCCATCTCAGCCTCTTCTGGAGGCTCCTAGTATCTCAGATGTCAATCTTCAACTAATTTGATTCACTCTACATGATATCAAGAAACAGCTGAGGCACTGAATGCTGCAAAAACAATGGGCCCTGACAATATTCCAGCAATAGGACTGAAGACTTCTGCTCCAAAACTTGCCCTGCCCCTAGCCAAGCTCTTCCAGTGCAGTTACAACACTGGCATCTACATCACAATGTGGAAAATTGCTCTGTTATGTCCAAAAAGCAAGACAAATCCAACCCAGCCAATCACTGCCCATCAGTCTACTCTCAATCATCAGCTAGGTAACGGAAGCGATCATTAACAGTGCTACCAAGCAGTGCTTACTCAGCAATAACCTGCTCAGTGACAACCAGTTTGTGTTCCACCAGGGTCACTCAGCTCCTGACCTCATTACAGCCTTGGTTCAAACATGGACAAAAGAGCCAAGTGCCAGAGTTGCGCTTCCGTTACCTAGCTGATGATTGAGAGTAGACTGATGGGCAGTGATTGGCTGGGTTGGATTTGTCTTGCTTTTTGGACATAACAGAGCAATTTTCCACATTGTGATGTAGATGCCAGTGTTGTAATTGCACTGGAAGAGCTTGGCTAGGGGCAGGACAAGTTTTGGAGCAGAAGTCTTCAGTCCTATTGCTGGAATATTATCAGGGCCCATTGTTTTTGCAGCATTCAGTGCCTCAGCTGTTTCTTGATATCATGTAGAGTGAACCAAATTAGTTGAAGATTGACATCTGAGATACTAGGAGCCTCCAGAAGAGGCTGAGATGGATCAGCCACTCAGGCACTTCTGGCAGAAGATTGTTGCAAATGCTTCAACCTTATCTTTTGCACTGATGTGCTGGGCTCCTCCATCATTGATGATGGAAATATTTGTAATGCCTCTCTCTCCACTGAGTTATTTAATCATCCAGTACCATTCATGGCTGGACTGTAGCAGTCAGGACTGCAGAGCTTAGCTCTGATCTGCCAGTTGTGGAATCGCTTAGCTCTATTACTTGTTGCTTACGCTGTTTGGCATACAGGCAGTCCTGTGCTGTAGCTTCATTAGGTTGACATCTCATTTTTAGGTATGCCTGGTATTGCTCATGGAATGCCCTCTGCACTCTTCATTAAAGCATATAGCTATATATTATAGTCACTTCTGCCTACATATTCCCTATTGTTAACACTTGATATCGCGGCAACATTTGACCGAGTGTAGCATCATGGAGTGTAGCAAAAATGGAGTCAGTGGGCATTGGGGAAAACTCTGCACTGGTTAGAGTCGTACCAGACACACAGAAAAATGGCTGTGGAGGTCAATCATCTCAGTTTCAGGACATCAGAAGCAGGAGTTCCTCAGGGTAGTGTCCGAGGCCCATCTTCAGCTGTTTCACCAATGACCTTCCCTCTGTCATAAGGTCTGAAGTTGGGATGTTTGCTGATGACTGCACAATGTTCAGCACTATTCGTGACTCAGATACTGAAGCAGTCTTTGTCCAAATGCAGGAAGGCCTGGACAAAATCCAGCCTTGGGCTGACTAAAGTGGCAAGTAACATTTGTGCCACGCAAGTGCCAGGCAATGGCCATCTCCATGGAGAGAGAATCTAACCATCATTCAATGGCATTGCCATCACTGAATTCCTCACTATCGACATACTCAGGCTTACCGTTGACCAGAAGCTGAACTGGACTGGCCATAAAAATATTATAGCTACCAGACCAAGTCAAAAGCTAGAAACCCTGCAGCGAGTAACTCCTGATTCCCCAGATCCTGTCCACAGTCTACAAAGCACAAGTTAGGAGTGTGATGGAATACTCTATACTTGCCAGGATGAGGGCAGCTCCAACGACCTCCAAGAAGCTCAACACCACCCAGGACAAAGCAGGCCACTTGATTGCTACCCCTTCTTCAAACTTTCACCCTCCACCACTGATGGGCAGCGGTGGGACTTTGTACCATCTACAAGATGCGCTGTAGGTGCTCACCAAGCCTCCTTAGGCAGCACCTTCCAAACACATAACCACTACCATCTAGAAGAACAAGAGCAGCAGATACATGGGAACACCACCACTTGGTTCTCCTCCAAGTCGCTCACCATCCTGTCTTGGAAATATATTGCTGTTCTTTCACTGTCGCTAGGTCAAAATCCTGGAATTCTCTCCCTAACAGCACTGTATGTGTGTGTCTACACCTCAGCATTTGCAGCAGTTCAAGAAGGCAGCTCACCACCTCAAGGGCAATTAGGAATGGGCTTAGTCAGCAACACCCACTTCAATAAATGAATAAAAAGAAAAATGATCACACAGGGCATTAATATGATGGAAAGTTAATAAATTGGAGGAAAGACGATTTTTGAGGGCCAACAATAGAACTGAGAGAACAAAATAGTCAATTCCGTTGGCAAAGAACGAGTTGGAACAAAGTTTCCCAAACTTTTCATGCTATAGAAACTCTTGTGACCCCCACAAGAGTGTCCGGGAACCTCAATCATTTTCATGTCACCACCCTTCTTTTTAAACCACAAAATAGTTCTGAACACAGAAATGGAATATAAACAAGTCTATATCTGTACACGTATGAGGAATTGGGAAGAAGCACTCAGTCAGAAATACATTAATCTACACGGTCCATTGACATTAAGCCCCGGCCAAGCCACACTCCTGTAATTATTTAACAATAACACCTGGAAACTGTGTTCACTTTAGGAGTGGGAATCCGGTAATAATTAAAAATTTCTCTTATTAAAGCAACACATAATTCTTAGCAATTTTCATTTCTAATGGGAGGAATGATCCTGAGAAGCTGATGATGCTTATGGCACCTGTGTGTGCGTGCACAGTCTCTCACTCTTATTAACACACACACACACCATTCTCCCACACCTCGCCTCCACACCATTCTTTCTTGCAAGCCCCCCCCCCGCACACACTCGCCCTCCCTTTCTCTCGCACACACTCGCCCCTTTCCCTCGCACACACTCACCCCTCTCTCTCCCTCTCACAAACCCACCTACCTCTTTGTCCCTCTTTCTCACACACTCGCCCCTCTCTCTCTCTCTCGCACACACTCGTATCCCCCTCTTTCTCACACACTCGCCCCTCTCTCTCTCGCACACACTCGTATCCCCCTCTTTCTCACACACTCGCCCCTCTCTCTCTCTTCCTCACACACTCGCATCCCCCTCTTTCTCACACACTCACACTCCTCTCTCTCTCGCACACACTCGTATCCCCCTCTTTCTCACGTACACTCACGCCCCCTCCTCGCTTCCTCCTCCTCTGTTTTTCTCTGTCTCTCTCTCGCACACACTCACACCCTTCTCTCTCTCGCGCACACACTCACACCCCCCTTGCTCTCTCTCACACACTTGCATCCCTCTCTTTCTCACACACAGTCACACTCCTCTCTCTCACAGATGCTCGCACCCCTCCCTCTCTCTCTCGCACACACTCACACCCATCTCTGTCCCTCTTTCTCACCCACTCACTTCTTTCGCACATTCATCCTCTCTTTCTCTCTTGCACACACATTCCTTAGACCCTCTCTCGCACACACTCATCCCTCCCTCTGTCACACACACTCACTCCTCCATCTCTCTCTTGCACACACTCACCCCTCTCTCGCGCACACTCACACCCCTTTCTCTCTCTCTCTCACTCACACACACACACACACACAACCTCTCTCTTTCTCTCTCTCTCTCTCGCACACTCTTCTTTTTCCTTCTAACACACTCACCCCTCTATTGAGGGGCTATTGAATTATGAAGGAACATGAAGCAAAGTAGTAAAATATTTTACAGAAGTATCAACAGAAATAGTAAGGTTGTGATGGGGATAGGGCCATTAAGCGACAGGCAGGATAATACCACAGAGAGGTGGAAGACATATTGAATAATTATTTCACTTAATATTTGTTAGGGAGGGATAACAGATAGACAAGACACTGAATGATGAGATAAATTGATTTGTGATGTATTCAACAAATAAAAAAAATGAGAAGAAGGTAAGTTCCCTGGTCTGGATAGATTGAATTTTATTTTAAAATTACCTAACTGAGATCATGGAGACAATATTGCTCCTATTTAATAATTTGTTCAGGAAGACTGGTGGATGGATAATGTAATTCTTACTTATTTAACAAATGAGACTGGACATGTCTAGAGAATTGGAACATACAACGGAGCGGATTGCCAGCTTGCTTCAATAGAGAGTGGAAGTCAAACATTGTTACTCACAGGGGCATAGGCGGCATGTAACATTTCACAAGGACCAATGAGTGTTGATAATTTACATTCATCGTTTGGGCTTTGAAATCAAAAAACAATTTCTGACTTGTGGATCACACCAAATTGGGAGGATAGTTGATACTGAGGAGGGCTGCAACTAATTACATTAATAAACTTGCAGAATGGACAAGTAATTGGCAAATGAAGTCCAACGCACAATAGTACATTTTGTTCAGTAGAATAGGGAGGTCACTTCTTGAAGATGCAAGGTGACGTAGAGGAACAAAGTGATTGGAGTGAAACTTCATCAATCACAAAATTGCACAACAGACTTGTAATTAAAAGAGCAAACCAAGGACTAGACTTTAATCCTAGAGGAATAGAATTAAAAAATAGGGAAATTATGTTAACTTCCAATCCTGTTTGGACCACATTTGTACAGTTCTGGTGGCCATATTATATTGCGGATAGAGAGGCACTGGAGAGGGTACAGAGAAGATTTACAAGGATGTTACCAGAGTTGTGTGGTTCTCTCAATCAGGTAAGATCTCTCTATCCTTGAAATAAGGAGGGTGGGGGATGACCTAATTGAGGTCTTTAAAATTAAGAAAGGTTTTGAAAGTGTCCGCAGCAAGAACATTTCCCCTTATGCGTAACTAGTGTCCCTCAATATAAAATAGTCAGCAAGAAATCCCATAGGGCATTCAGAATAAACTTTTATCCAGAGAGTGGTGAAAACATGGAACTCATATATATTATAATAAGATATATTTAAGGGAAAACTAGACAAGCATATAAGGGAGAAGGGGGTAGAGGATACAATAGCACTAGACAATGATTAATACAATCATTGGTACAATGATTGGTACAGTGGTACAATGGTTAGTCTCACAGCTCCAGGGATTCAGGTTCGTTTCCAGCCTTGGGTGATTATCTGCGTGGAGTTTTCACATCCTCCCCGTGTCTATGTGGGTTTCCACTGGGTGCTCCGGTTTCCCCCCCACAGTCCAAAGATGTGCAGGTTAGATTTATTGGCCATGCTATGTTGTCCTTTAGTGTTCCAAGATGTATTGGTTAGCTGGATAAGCAAATGCATGGGGTTATAAGGATAGAGTGGAGGGTGAGAGTGTGGGTGGGATCCTCTTTTGGAGAGTCAGTGCAGACTTGATGGGCCGGATGGCCTCTTTCTGCACTATCGGGATTTGATGACTTTGAGGAAAGATGGGAGGTGCTTCAAGTTTAGCATAAATTCCAGCACGGATTGGTTAGGCTGAATAGCCTGTTTCTATTTTGTTTATCTTTGTAATCCTATGTAAAGATTGTGTGTGAAGGAATAAAGGTCAATAGTATGGAATTCATAAAGGAATATTGGGTTAAACGTTACTTTGGGTAAACTCGCAGCAAAACCTATTTTAACAAGAGCCAAAAGGAGCTTACAAACATAGTAAGCTTAACTTCCCTTCCAAGATTGTGAATTCATTGGTAGGAAATACATTTAAATAGAAAACAGTATCATATGGTTCTTGCTTTACATTACAGTGCTACTACTGATACTTAAGGCTGTAATCTGACAAAAGAATGTTCTGCCTCAAGTCTTATTATCTTGCTATACAGTGTCCTTTGACTAAGCAAATTGAGCAATGTGGCCATCGTCATAGTCCAGTTTTCAGGAATAAAGTTTAAAATAACATTTCCTAGCAATAGAAAGGACACCTTCATGCCATCCTAGGTTATTCTTTGGCCGGACATAGGATTTTAATTGGGGTGGTCTATTATTGATTAAATGAACATCTTCCACATAACCATTAACTCCAAAATTAATTATAAATTTCTCAACCCAAATGTGAACCTTCAGATTTTGGTAGGTTCTCGTAGGTTGACTTCAGAAATGTTCTGAACCTTGCAAATCAAATCTTACACACTTGGAGATTAGGGGAACATTAGTTTAATATTTGGTGGATATTCTTATTTTCTTTTGAAATGCTATGTCTGTAACAAGTCTGAACCTTAGATTCTCTTAGAATTACCTGCTTTCTTACTATAAATTTGTGTACGCTTAAAATTTTAATCAACTCATTCAGACCCACAAACTCTGCTGCCACTCCAGTTCTCTTGCGATGAGAGAACATTTATTGAGGACTTTCACCCAGACCCTTGTTAATATCTGGGAAATTAAAGTCTTTTTAAGAAGTAGTTGTAAAATGTCCATCAAGGAAAAGGTTGATTTTAATCCCTCAATTGAAGCTCGTGTAGGGATCAGCCCAGTTGCGTGCTCTTGGGTCGAGCTCCCTCTGACTGAAGTTCAGGGGAATTAGACAGAAGTATCTTGAATAAACTTAAAATATCAATAAAAATTGTAATATATCACAGTTGTGTGGCTTGGAGGAAAGCTTACCATGTGCCAGTGCCCTTGTTCTTCTATAGAAAATGCTGGAACATCTCAGTAGGCCTGACAGCATCTATGGAGAGAGAATAGAGCCAATGTTTCAAGTTTGGATGACCTTCAGCATTTTTTGTTTTTGCTTCAGATTCCAGCATCTGCATTAATTTGCTTTTACTCTTGACCTTCTAGATGGTAGAGGTGTGGCTTTCCTATTGCTCTATGCTTTGGGATTCCCTCCTAAACCTTTCCACCTTGCTTAACCTTCCTTCATCCCTTAAGATGCGCCTTCAAGCCTATCTCTTTGACCAAACTTTTGGCCATCTCTCCTAATGTTTCCTTGTGTTGCTTAGTGTCAAAATTTGCTTCATAATGTGTCTTGTGACGTTTTATTACATTTAAGGCATGATATAAATACAAGTTGTTGTTGTTTTGAAAAAGCCTTAGCAAATTGTTGCTTTGCATCTTTTAGATGGTACATACTGCAGCTATATGCTTACCAATAACCTGATTCCTAGTCTGGGTTGTGGTGGTGGTGGAAAGAATAATGTTTAAGATGGAGGTGGGGTGTCAATCATAAACATTTGACTTAGATTTTGTTGAGCTTCTTGAGTGTCATAAGAACTAGGAGCAGGAGTAGGCCATCTGGCCCCTTGAGCCTGCTCCACCATTCAATAAGATTATGGTTGATCTTTTTGTGGACTCAGCTCCACTTACCCGCCCGCTCACCATAACCCTTCATTCCTTTACTGTTCAAAAATTTATCTATCCTTGCCTTAAAAACATTCAATGAGGGAGCCTCAACTGGGCAGGGAATTCCACAGATTCACAACCCTTTGTGTGAAGACGTTCCTTCTTAACTCAGTCCTAAATCTGCTTCCCCTTATTTTGAGGCCATGCCATTTAATTCTAGTTTCACCCGCCACTGGAAACAACTTCCCTGCTTCTATCTTATCTATTCCCTTCCTAATCTTGCTTCTATAAGATCTCTCCTCATTTTTCTGAATTCCAATGAGTATAGCCCGTCTACTCAGTCTCTCCTCACAAGCCAACCCTCTCAACTCCGGAATCAACCTAGTGAATCTCCTCTGCACCCACTCCAGTGCCAGTATATCCTTTATCAAGTAAGGAGACCAAAACTGTACGCAGTACTCCAGGTGTGGTCTCACCAGCTCCTTATACAGCTGTAACATAACCTCGCTGTTTTGAAATTCCATCCCTCTAGCAAAAAAGGACAAAATTCCATTTGCCTTCTTAATTACCTGCTGCACCTGGAAACCAACTCCTTGAGATTCCTGCACAAGGACACCCAGGTCCCTCTGCACAGCAGTATGCTGCACTTTTTTACCTTTTAAAATAATAGCCCATTTTGCTGTTATTCCTACCAAAATGGATGACCTCACATTTACCAACATTGTACTCCATTTGCAAGATCCTTGCCCACTCACTTAGACTATCTATATTCCTTTGCAGTCTTTCAGCGTCCTCTGCAAACTTTGCTCTTGCACCCATCTTAGTGTCATCTGCAAATTTTGACGCACTACACTTGGTCCCCAACTCCAAATCATCAATGTAAATCGTAAACAATTGCATTCCCAACACTGATCCCTGAGGTACATCACTATCACTGATTCCCAACCAGAAAAACACCCATTTATCCCCACTCTTCGCTTTCTGTTAGTTAACCAATCCTCTATCCATGTTAATACATTACCCGTAACCCCGTGCACCCTTATCTTATGTAGCAGTCTTTGGTGCGGCACCTTGTCAAATGCCTTCTGGAAACCCAGATACACCACATGCACAGATTCCCCATTGTCCACTGTGTATGTAATGTTCTCAAAGAATTCCACCAAATTAGTTAAACATGACCTGCCCTTCATGAACCCATGCTGCATCTTACCAATGGGACAACTTATATCCAGATTTCTGACTACTACTTTCTTGATAGATTCAAGCATTTTCCCTACTACAGAAGTTAAGCTAACTGGCCTATAGTGACCTGCCTTTTGTCTACCTCCTTTTTTAAACAGTGGCGTCACATTTGCTCTTTTCCAGCCTGTGGCAACCACCCCAGTGAGGGGTACTACGATGTCGTTGGCACTGCACCATTGAGACCAGTGGAAAGGATGTCATTGCACTCCTGAAATGGTCTTGCCACACATTTAGCCGTAGGTGACCAACCACTTCCAGCTTGAACGCATTTAGGGTTGGGCAATAAATGCTGGCCTTGCCAGCAATGCTCACAGCTTAAGAATGAATGAAAAGACAGTACCTTATTATTGCTGATACCCAGGATGTTGCTGGTTGAGATTTGACAATGATAATATCATTGAATATCAAGGGAAGTTAGATAAAATCTCTTGTTAGAAGTGGTCAGTGTCTATACAATAGTCATTGTAGTACCTCTCACTTATCAGTTTTTTAAAAATTTATTTGGTCACAAGTTGAATGGATAAGCCAGCATTTGTTTCCCATCCGTAATTGCCATTGATAAGTTGGTGACGAGCTGTCTTCTTGAATTGCAGCAGTCCATGTTATGTTGGATCACTTACAGTAATGTTAGGAAGGGACTTCCAGAATTTTGAACCACCAACAATGAAGATTATGGTGATTTTTATGATGGAATGTGGCTTGGAGGAGAACTTCCAGGTGGTAATGCTGCCATACACCTGCTTCTATTGTCCTTCTGGATGATAGAGCCATGGGTCTGGAAGGTCATGTTAAAGGAACTTTGGTGAGTTGTTGCAGTACATCTTGTAGGTGGATAAGTCATGCTTTTTGTGTATAGGACGTGGAGATCCCAGCGTTGGACTGGGGAAAGCACAGTAAGAAGTCTCACAACATCAGGTTAAAATCCAACAGGTTTATTTGGCAGCACTAGCTTTCAGAGTCTCAGGCCCCTTCATCAGGTCAATTCACAAGCAGGGCATACGTGGACACAAACTCAATTTACAAGATAATGGTTGGAATGCGAGTCTTTATAGGTAATCAACTCTTAAAGGCACAGACAATGTGAATGGAGAGGGGGCCAAGCGTAGATTAAAGAGGCATATATAGTCTCCAGCCAGGACAGTTAGTGAGATTTTGCAAGCCCAGTTAAGTCGTGGGGATTACAGATAGTGTGACATGAACCCAAGACCAAGGCTGAGGCTGTCTTCATGTGTGCGGAACTTGGCTATCAGTTTCTGCTCAGCAATTCTGCATTGTCGTGTGTCATAAAGTAACGCTTACCTGAAGATCAGAGACTGAATGCTCGTGACGAAATGTTCACCGACAGGAAAAGAACATTGCTGCCTGATGATTGTCAAGCAGTGTTCACCTACCTGCCGTCGCAATGCCTGCACGGTCCCGCCAATGCACCACGCCTCAGAACATTCCCCCCCCGCAGTGCACCAGGCAGACACCCTGGCCAAGTCGCAAGAACATGCACTGTGCTCCCATGTGAGATGACAGCATCCGTGTTGATGATCTGGCATGTCCCGCAGAGGTTGCTGTGGTAGGGCTACATAGCGCCATGGCTGCTGTCCTCCCGAAGGCCGGGCAGTCCGCTGTGGACAGTGGTCTTTCCGAGGCCGTGTGGCTGCCTGAAGGCAAGAAGTGGGGGTGTGGGGACGGCCCCAGCGAGATGCTCGTCTTCATCGATGACACACCGAAGGCTCCGGAGAAGATGTTGCAGCCTCTCCGATCTGGGGAAGCACCGGGCGACGAATGATACTCTGTCCGCCGTGTCCTGTGTTTGTCTTCTAAGGAGGTCAGTGTGGTTTTTCGCTGCGGCACGTCGGAACTGTCTATCGATGAGTTGAGCGCCATATTCCTGTTCTTATGATGGCATCTTTCAGTGTCTGTAGGTGTCTGAACAGATCCTGTGTACGTGGAGGGCTTGCCCATAGGGGATGGCTTCTTTAACATGTTTAGGGTGGAAGCTGGAGAAGTGGAGCATTAAGAGGTTACCTGTGGGCTTGCGGTACAGTGACGTGCTGAGGTGGCTGTCCTTGATGGAAATGCGTGTGTCCAAGGATGCAACCGATTCCGGAGAGTAGACCATGATGAGTTTGATAGTGGGATGGAACTTGTTGATATCATCATGTAGTTGTTTCAGTGATTGTTCACCATGAGTCCAAAGGAAGAAAATGTCATTGATGTATCTAGTGTATAGCATCAGTTGAAGTGATGAAGAGGTCTTGTTCAAACCTCTGCATTAAGATGTTGGCATATTGAGGTGCGAATTTGGTCCCCATGGCTGTTCTGTGTGTCTGGATGAAAAACTGGTTGTCGAAGGTGAAGACGTTGTGGTCCAGGATGAAGCGGATGAGTTGTAGAATTGCATCTGGAGATTGACGGTTGTTGGGCGTTGAGTACTGAGGTAGTTGCAGTAATGCCATCATCGTGGGGGATGCTGGTGTAGTGTGCCGAGACATCCATTGTGATGAATGTCCCTGGTTCAACTGCTCTGCGTATTTGAGTTCCTGTAGGAAGTCCATAGTATCACGACAGAAGCTGGGGGTTCCTTGTACAATGGGTTTCAGGATGCCTTTGAAGTAACCAGAGAGGTTCTCACACAGGGTTCCATTGCCTGATACGATGGGATGGCCGGGGGGTGCTGGCCTTGTGTATCTTTGGGAGGCAGTAGAGATCTCCAACATGGGGAGTACGTGGGATGAGAGCACGGAGGGTGCTCTGAAGGTCCGGATCAAAGGTCTTGATCAGAGTGTTGAGTTGATGGGCGTGATCTTTGTTTGGATCTGCGGATAACTGTCTGTAGTGTTCCTCAATGTTCAGTTGTCGGTACACTTCTTTGCAGTAATCCGTCCTGTTCGGTATGACGATGGGCCGTCCTTTGTCTGCTGGTTTGATGACAATGTTGCGGTTGGTCTTGAGAGCGCGGATGGTATAGCATTGTGCTTGGGTGAGTTCGAGGCTGTCTTGTGAGTGAATCTGGCACTGACGCACCTCCTGACGGCTTGGACGTACACATGTCAAATTGAAGGCAGCAATCTTCTGGAGGAGTCCAATTCGGTTGCTGCACCACGGATCCCTTTGTCAGCTGTTCTGGTTCATTGGCTGTCTCATTGTGTTCACTTGGGGTTTGTGGAAGAGCTCCCACAGCCTCATTCACCTGATGAATTGCTCTGTGTATGAATTCCACTGTGCAATTTCCTGAGGTTCTTTCTCCCTTCCATTTTCTGCTTTATAGCTACTTTTGGGATGTTCCTTGTGTCCTCTACTGTGAATACTGATGCAAAATATCTATTCAATTCCTCTTTCTGTGTACAGGCCACACCTGGGTGATTTTTCACATTGCCAGGTAAATGCCAATGTTATGGTCACACTGGAATAGTTTGGCTGGGGTGTAGCAAGCTCTGGAGCACATGCCTTCAGTGTTATTGCCAGAAAATTATCAGGACCTTTTGCAATATCCAGTGCCTTCAGCTGTTTCTTGATAACATGAAGTGAATTGAATTAGCTGGCATCTGTGATTGTCAGGATCAAGTCTCGCAACACCAGGTTAAAGTCTTGGACTCTAACCTGGTGTTGTGAGACTTCTTACCGTGTTTACCCCAGTCCAACGCCGGCATCTCCACATCATTGTCAGGATCTCCAGAGGATGCCGAGATGGATCATACAAACAAACGTGCAAGCAAGCAAACGAAGAGCAGAAATGGGCCACTCAGCCCCTTGAACCTGCTCCTCCATTTAATAAGATCAAGGCTGATCTGATCACCTCAACTCTGCATCCTACCCATCCCCATTATTCTATCACCCCTTACTTACCAAGAACCTATCCACTTCTGACTTAAAAGTATTTGAAGAGTCTGCTTCTGCTACCTTTTCAGTTCCAAAAACAGTGAGTGAAAACATTTGCTTCATTTCATTTTAAATGAGCAACCCCTTATTTTTAAACAGTGACCCCAAGTTCCAAATTTTTGCAAAAGATGAAATATGCTCTCAAATTCCACCCTGTCAGGACCCCTCAGGAGCCTTTCTGTTTCAATCAAGTCACATCTTCTAAACTCCAGCAAATTAAAGCCTAGTCTATCCAACCTTTCCTCTTAAGACAACCCACCCAATACAGGTATTGGGTAAACATTCTCTAAACTGCTTCCACTCCATTTACATCCTTCCTTAAATAAGTTGACGGATATTGTGTGCGGTATTCCCAAGTGGTCACTCCTGCATAACTGAAGAATAACCTCCATACTTGCATATTCAATTCCCCTCACAATAAGTGATAACATTCTATTATCTTTCCCAGTTAATTTGCTGTACCTGCACACTAATCTTCTGTGATTCATGCACTAGGGCACCTGGCCCCCTCTGCACCTCAGGGTTCTGCAATCTCTCACCATTTAGGGAATTGCTTTTTTTATTCTTCATGCCAAAATGGGCAATTTTTCCAAATTATACTTTTTTTTGCCAGATTTTTGCTCACTCAACCCTATCTGTATCCTTTTGTTCTTACGTATCTCTACCATTGAGATTTTATTTCCCTTCCCAACAGCCTTTGGTATGGCACCTTGTCAAGTGCCTTCTGGAAATCTAAGTACAGTACATTTTTCAATTCCCGTTTATCCACAGCACATTTTATTCCAATACATTGATCAAACAGAATTTTCTGCTCAGAAAACCATGATTTTCCCTGATTTTTTTGTTCCACTTATTTGCCCATTTACTTTACCTATCCATATCCTTATAGCCTCATTACGTCCTCTTCACAATTAACTTTCCTAACCATCTTAGTGCCATCAGCAGATTTGGTAATCATCCCCTCAATCCCTCCTTGCAAGTCATTGTTATAAATTGTAAACAGTTAATGTCCCATCACTGTTCCCTGTGGCATATTGAAGAAAGACCCATTTATGCCTACCACCCTGTTTCCTGTTAGGCAGCCAATGTGTTGCCCCTATAACATGAGCTTTTTTCTGCAATAATCTATGATATGGCACTTTATAAAATGCCTTCTGGAAATCTAAGTACAGTACATCTACAGGTTCCCCTGTTATTTCCACAAAAAATTCTCAGTTGGTTAAATGCAATTTTCCTTTCACAGTACCATGTTTAATCTGCCTTATTTCACTTGGCTTATTGACATGCCCTGCTATAACTGCTGTAATAAAGGTTTCTAACATTTTCCTCACGATAAGCTACCTGGCATGTAGATTCCTGCTTTTCCTTTCCCTCTGTTTTTTTGAATAATAGAGTTATATTTGCTATCTTCCAAACTAATGGGAGCTTCCCTGGATCAGATAATTAAAAACAATGTGTTTATGATCTCACTAGCCACCGAAGATGAAATCGATCAGGATGTGGGGATTTGTCAGTCCACGGCTCCAACAATTCACTCAATACCACTTACTTTTCTGGTGATGCAATTTCCTAAGTTTCTTCCTCTCTTCTGTTTTCTGCTTTGTAGCTACTTTTGGGATGTTCCTTGTGTCCTGTATTGTGAAAACTGACGCAAAATAACTATTCATCCGCCATCTCCTTGTTTTCTGGTATCAATTCTCTGGACTCACTTCCTATAGGACTCACTTAGTAAATATATTTTTTTAATTTCTGGCTAGTTTTCTCTCGTACTGTAATTTTTCTATCATTAACCTTTTAGCTATCCTTTGCTGTTCCTCATATCAGTCCAAAATTCTCACCTGCCGCTTGTCTTTGTGAAATCAAAAGCAATTCTGTGCATTTTGAAATATCGCCTTAAATGTTTGCCAGTGCATCCCAATGACTTATCACTTAACTTACTTTACCAGTTCATTTTAGCCAGCTCTGCTTTCATGTCCTCATAATTACCCATATTTAAGTTTAAAAACATAGCCTGTGACCCACTCCACTCTCCCTCAAACTGAGTGTAATATTCAGTCCCATTATAGATGCTGCTATCTAGTAGGGGTGTCCTCATTATGAGATCGTTAATTGCCCCCATCTCGTTGTGCAATAACAGGCCTAGTATAGCCTGTTCTATTTGGTTTTAGAACATGCTCTTCTTGGGAACTATCCCAAAAACATTCCAGGAACTTCTCATCTCGGCTGCCTTTGACCATGTAACTTTTCCAGTCTGTATGAAGGTTAAAATCTCCCATGATTATTGCTGTCCCTTTCTGACAAGGTCCAATTATTTCTTTCTTTAAAGCTCCACGCTACCATGCAGCTACTGTTTGGGTTCCTGTGCACGATGCCCACAAATGACTTCTTGCCTTTACTATTTCTCATCTCTACCCACACTACTTCCACACCCACAGATTACAAAGCTTACAACCTTCTATTATTTTTATAATCTCTTGTCTCATCTGTTGGTCTGCTGTTAGATTTGTACTCCCTATCCTCTCTCATGGTCTGTTCTTCATTTCCCATAATAATACTTTTCTCTTTACCCTCGCCTCTGCTTTGTGGTTTACCACATCTTCCCAGATTTGATCCCTTGCCACCAATATTTAATTTAAAAGCTTCTCTAATTCCCGAGGTATGCAGCTTGCAAGAACACAGCTCCCAGCATGGTTATGGTGTAGACTGTCCCAAAGTTACAGATCCAATTTTCTCCAGCGTTGGTACCAATGGCCCATAAATCTTTCCACATGAATTTTTCCAATCTTCTTCATACCAGACTTTCAGCCACACATTCATCTTACTCATCTCATTTGTCCTGTGCCAATTTGCACATGACTCAGAGATTATGATCTTTGAAGCTCTACTTAATTTGATGTCAAGGTCCTCATACTGATTATGCAGAACCTCCTTCTTTGTCCTGCTGATGTCATTGGTACCTTCATGGACGACGATTACTGGGTCCTCCCACTCCCATCTCTCCAATATCTCCTGTTTTTCTTTCAGATTCCAGCAAGTGCAGTAATTTGCTTTTAATAAAAATGATTGCTCTTGATTTTATCACCAGTCTAATAGTCGCAGTTGCATCTGTCCGTGACTGTATTGGTATGCGTAACCATGACACAACCCTTGTGAAGACAGCATCCCACCTTTGCATTGAGATTACCCCCTATCGTGTTCTATGGCACTATGACTGTGATAAATGGAATCGATTTCAAACAGTTAGTCACCCAAAACTGGGCAGCCACAAGAATTATATTCAATCACAATCACAAACCTGCAGCCCAGCATATCCCCCAACTCTGCCATTGCCACCAAGCCAGACGATCAAGTGTGGGTCAATGACGAGTACAGGAGGGAATGCTAGGAGCAGCACCACACGTACCTAAAAATCAGATGTCAAATCTGGTAAAGCTGCTATATATTGCATGCCAAACGGCATGGAATAGACAGTGCTAAGCAATCCCACAGCCAACAAATCAGATCTAAGCTCTGCAGTCCTGCCACATCCAGTCATAAATGGTGATGGACAATTAAACAACTCTCAGGAGGAGGAGGCGCCACAAATATCCCCATCCTTGATGATGGGTGAGCCCAACACATCAGTGCAAAAGATAAGGCTGAAGCATTTGGAACGATCTTGAGTAGATGTTCTGAGTGGATGATCCATGTTGGTCTCCTCCTGAGGTCACCGTCCTCACGGCTGTTCCATTGCAGGAGAAATCCAACCCGGAAAATTACTGCCCCATCAGTCTGCACTTCAGTGATACTTACTCAGCAATAACTTGCTCACTGATACTTGGGTTGGGTTCAGCCAGGGCCACTCAGTTCCTGGTCTCCATAGAATCCCAACAGTACAGAAGGAGGCCATTGAGCCCATCGAGTCTGCACCAACTCTCTGAAAGAGCATCTTACCCAGGTCACCACCGCACTCTATCCCCGTAACCCCGAGCATTTACAATTGCTAATCCACCTAACCTACACATCTTTTGTCACTAAGGGATAGCATGGCCAATCTAACCAACCTGTACATCTTTTGACTCATTTATAACCTTGGTGCAAACATGGACAACTCATCTGAACTCAAGAATTAAGGTGAGTCATTGCCTTTGACATCAAGGCAGCATTTGACCAAGTGTAACCATCTACGAGGCACATGTCAGGAGTGTGATGAAAACTCTTGACGTGCTTGGATGAGTGGAGTTGAAGCCACGATCAGATCAGCCATATCTTATGGCTGCCCTGATATCTCTCGCAAGTTATTTTAAGCATAGAAGTGTAGAAGATTTAGAATAAGGGGAGCCTATTCAGCACACCATGTGTGTCTGTTGGTAGAAAAAGATCTATCTAGCCTTATTCCACTTCCTAGCTCTTGACCTACAATCCTGTAGATTATAGAGGACATACTTGAGTACTTTTCAAAACAACGTGGGTTTCTGTCTCTACCAGCCCTGTAGGTGATGAGCTCAGACCCCACCACCACCTCCTGGACATCGAACATTTCTCCTCTAATCCTTCTGACAATTACTTTAAAATGATGTCATTAATCTCTCTGGTAAGAGAAAGGGATCCTTCCGACTCTATCTGCATAATCAGATACAAAGCCTCTCATTTTCCTGTATTCCAAAGAAAACAATGTTAGGCAATGTAGTCTATGTCTTAGATAAAATTCTTCATCTCTGGCCACTCCCTTGTTAATCTCCTGTCTCCTGTCTAGTATAATCACGTCCTTCCTGTCCTGTAACCAGATCTTTTGCAGTATTTTTCCCCATTTGCGGCTTCAGCCACTTCCTTTGATTGTCTTTGTCGTTGTTCTTTATATTGCTTTCCACTTGTGGAATATCTACTGTTGGATTTTAGTAAGCATTTGGTTTTATACTATGCTTCACTTCCTGTGTTAATGTCGGAGAGTCTCGGGAGGTTGCCCTCAATCACTTTCATAAACCCATTTGCTGTGTTTCTTTTATCTGAGTCATGACACACACACTGGACTCCCCAGTTTCGGAATCGGTGAATTTGACAAACTTGTACACTTGGTTTCCTAATCAAGATGTGTGTGTGAACTGTAGGATTTCTAGGCAGCGTGCAAAAGATTGCTGCACAGACTCATTGAAAATTTATTGAAAAATAGAAATGAAGATTGAGCAGGACTAGAGGACACAGTGTCAATATAAGGGTAGGGGGGCAGTTTAGATCAGTTGAGGAACTTCTTCACTCAAAGGGTGGTGAGTCTCTGGAATTCTCTGCCCATTGAAGTGGTGGAGGCTACCTCGCTGAATATATTTAAGTCACGGGTAGATAGGTTTCTGATAGACAGGGGAATTAAGGGTTATGGGGAGAAGGCGGGAAAGTGGAACTGATCCACTTCAGATCAGCCATGATCTTATTGAATGGCGGGGCAGGCTCGAAGGGCTAGATGGCCTACTCCTGCTCTTATTTCTTATGTTCTTATGTAAGATTACTTTGAGAGCACCTGTCAACCTGGGGGAAGCTAGAGTACAGTGATCAATGCTGTAGGTCCTACTGTTCATACATACATCATGATTAGGAATCCAAGTTGTACAACTTTGTCAGATTCACTGATTCTGAAACTGGGGAAACAAGGCAGTTCAGCTTCTACCAAAGCACCTTTTGGGTCCATTGTCATGGATCAGATAAAAGACCACAGTAAATGGGTTTATGAAAGACACAGTGATTGAGGGAAATGAATGACAGAAAATTAAATGAAATCCGATAAAAGTGTGAAAAATATATATGTGCACGTTGGCACTTACAGTCCTTAATGATTCACACTGAGCCAGCTTTGAAATTCAGCAATGTTGTCAGATAAAGAGTCAGCCTTCTGTACCAGCCATGTGTCTTAGATAGTGGTGTGATGCCACTGTGCCTTTAAGAAATGTATTTTAATCACGTTCCCTGCAGTTTGTAAGCAAGCCTGTGATTTTTTTTTGTTTTTTGTATTGACACCCTGAGGTCTGTAGTGGTAACTTTTATTGCTATTTAAATGGGGTTTTGTTTAGTTTTAATCTGGGCCTAATGTACACGCTGGGGGTTTATGACCTTGTTCGAATTGTGGGAAGATTAATTGATAGCTCAAATGGGACAGTTTCTTTTCTCTCTCCCAGGAGTTTTTTTTACTTTCAGTCTTGGCTGCTGGCTAGTGCGAAGGTGTTTGCACTCCAGGCTGGATGCAGTGTATTTATCTCTCTCCTTGGTATTAGGAATTTTGCTGGCTAGTTGGAAGCAGGTTTTCTTGCCTTCCTGGAGTGAAATTTTTGCTGTTGGTGGTTTGCTAGCTAGAGGCCAGCTGTGACATTATCTCTACCTTGAGGTATGCTAAGATTTCCAGAACGGAGAAGCTAGAATTTCAATTCTCCAGCCAAAGGACTAATTCACAGCAGGGGTTGCAAAGCTGCAAAAATCATGTGAGCATACATATGGAGATTTGTTTGGTTGGAACAGTGCATTTAGCTGTTAAGGTTTACACAATAGCATGGGGTTTTTTTTCCTTGTTTGTAATTGGTAAAATTTATTATTAATTTTCTTTCCATATGTTAACTGTATTCTTAAATAAACTTTGTTTGATAAAAGCTTCCTGGTGAGTCATTTGAATCAAACCCCAGAGTGAAACACCATATGCTTACCCTAGCCAAATTCAAATTGCAAACTTATGGTCTAGGCTGACTTCATAAAGTATCTTGAAGTTTCTGACCTGGATTGTAACAATGGGATGAATAGTCTTTTTTGACAATTTGTGTCCACTTCCTTGACCAGATTCTTCTCCTCCAGCTTGTTTTTACATTTATCTTTATCCAGCATTACCCATTCTTTAGGAATCTTCTTTATTCTCTGCTTTGCTTTTGGTGTTGCTCACTGGTTGTAACTAGTGCCAGTAATTTAATATAGGGTCTTTAGTGTAATGAAACATTCTACAGCGTTTCATACGAACATCTTGAAACAAAGTCTGACACCAAACCACGTGAGATACTGTATGTCAGATTGACCAAAAGCTTGGTCAGAGGTTTTAAGGGGTGCCATCAAGAATGAAAGCGAAGCAGAGAGGTGTAACGAGGGTATTCCAGAGCTACTGGCCTTGGCAACTAAAGGCATGACTGTCAGTGTGAGCGGTTATAACTGTGTATGCACAGGAAGCCAGAATTAGAACAGTGCTGCTATCTTGATGGGTTGTGGGGCTGGAGAACATGAGAGAAATACCATGTCTTCAGAAAATGTGACCTCCAGCTCCCTGTCCATCGGGCTGTAGGTGGCTCACTAGCTTCTATTAATTGGGGATTAGGAGGCGTAATTAAGAAAATGTTGATTGACCTGCCTTGACATGGTTAATGACTACAGTGAGGCTATAAACAAATCTCAGTTTCTATACACTAACATGCTTAAAGTCTTGAAATTTCACTTCTGTTGTTTTTGTCAACAAGGGATGAGATGGACTAAATAGCATTCAACTATATAGAAATTCAGTTCAAGCTTTGAAAGCTGTTTATTGATTTGTGTCTGTAGTTTATGGTCTGGTTTATGGAATGATTTATGGTCTGAATCTGTCTTAATGCATATTGATACTTTTCTAATTATATTTGATTTGCAGCATATTGTTTTTGATTGAGTACAGTTCTTTTATCCTTCAATAGTTAGATTAAATACAAAATACCATGTTGATGAAGTTGCATTGTGCTATCTTTGTCCAACTCATGGTGTCCCTTTAAATTTGTTCACAGGTAGCAGTACTGCTTGTCTTGTAATTCTGGATAGACAGAAGCGCTGTTTATACACAGCTAACTTGGGAGACTCTGGCTTTCTCATAGTGCGTGATGGGAGGATCATACACAGGTCAGATGAGCAACAGCATTACTTCAACACTCCCTTTCAGCTGGCAATCGCACCTCCTGAGGCCCAAGATTCAATCCTCAATGATAGGTAAGCAGAGTTCTGTGCATGGTATTCTTATGAAAGGTGAAGAATGAGTGACTGAGGAAATGTGAGTGTGACAAACGTCATGCCTGTGACTGTGTGATCAAGTCTGGGATGAGCGCGCGCACACAAAATTAATTGCAGGAGTAGGCCACTTAAGCCATCATTCAATAATATCATGGCTGATCTCTGTACCCATGACTCCAACAAAGCCCCACACAAGAGATTAGCAAGTAAAATTAAAATGCGAGGAATTGGAGGGTAGCATATTGAGGTGTATAGAAAATTGGTTGGCAGACAGGAAATAAAGAGTCAGAATAAATGGGTCTTTTTCTGAATGGCAGGCAGTGATTAGTGGGGTCGGTGCTGGGACCCCAGCTACTCAATGTTTATTAATGATTTTGGTGAGAGAACTAAATTTGATATTTGTGAAGATGATACAAAGCTGAGTGGGAGGGTGAGCTATGAGGAGGACGCTGAGATGTTAGTGTGATTTGGACAAGCTGAGTGAGTGCGATACATGGCAGATGCGGTATAATGCGGATAAATGTGAAGTTATCCACTTTGGTAGCAAAAACAAGAAGACAGATTATTATCTGAATGGCTGTAAATTAATATTGAGAATGTGCAACAAGACCTGGCTATCATTGTACACCAGTCTGTGAAAGTGCAGCAGGCAACAAAGAAGGCAAATGGTATGTTAGCAAGAGGATTTGAATGCTGGAGCAGGGCTATCTTGCTACAATTGTACAGGGCCTTGATGAGACCACACCTGGAATATTTTAGCAGTTTTGGCCTCCTTATCTGGGGAAGGATGCTCCCAATGGTGGGGGGAGCATCCAGAGCCCAGGGGTCTTGGTCTAAGGATATGGGGTAAATGAGCTGAGGAGAAATTTCTTCAGAGAGTGATAAGGCTGTGGAATTCTCTGTCACAGAAAGCAGTTGAAACCAAAATATTGTATGTTTTCAAGGAGTTAGCTATAGCTCCAGGAGCAAAGTGTACCAGAGGGTATGGGGGAAGGCAGGATCAGGCTATTGAGTTGAATGATCAGCCATGATCATAATGAATGGCGGAGCAGGCTTAAAGGATCGAATGGCTTCCCCCGTTCCTACTTTCTGTGTTTCTGTTTCCATGTTCCTGCCCACCTTCGGTAACTTTTCACCCCCTTGCTATCTTGCTCTGCTTAAAAATTATCTAGTTAATTAGACAATGGGCTTAATTATGTTTCCAGAGGCTGGATTCAGTTGAGTATACGATGAGGTATTCTTAAAATGCAGCTTTGTCTGCACAGGAATGCTGATTTGACTGTAGTAGAGCGTGAGAGTTGGAGTTTGGTGACTGAGGGAGTTTGGGAAAGAGGGAGCCAGCGATCCTTTCCTTGTGTACATTTTCCCAGGAAGAGAAACAGCAACCTTAGTAAGCAGGACCTGGTGACCTGTCCTTAACATACTCTAAGTAAGAGAAAGTAAAGGTAAAGGAAGTAATTTAGGGGTACATCATGGCAGGGCAGCTGAACCATTTGAAATACTCCTCTTGTGTGAAGTGGGAAGTCTGGGACACTTCCAGGGTGACCATGTGTGCAGGAGGTGTCTCCAGCTGCAGCTACTGGAATTCACGTTTTGGAGCTGTGATTGAAGTCACTGTGGAGCATCCAGAAGAATGAGATTTTCATGGAGAGCATGTACAGTTAGGTAGTCACCCCACAGGTAGAGAGGAAATGGGTGACTGCCAGGTTGAGCAAAAGCATTAGGCACGTAGTGCAGGAGTCTCCTGGGCCCTTCACCCTTGCTAGAGGTTTCCGTTTTGGATATTGTTGGTGGTGGGGGAGGGACGGGATCCTATCGTAATTGGGGATCCTATTGTGAGGAGAGCACCTGGATGTTTCTGTGGCTGCAGATGTGACTCCAGGAGGTCATGTTGCCTCCCTGGTGCCAGGGTCAAGGACGTCACTAAGTTGCTGCAAGACATTTGAAGGGAGGTGGGTGAACAGCCAGAGATTGAGATTCATATCGGTATCATGTAGGTAGGTGTGTAGGTAAGCAGAGGGATGAGGTCTTGCATGCAGAACATAGGGAGCTAGGCAATAATTTGAAAAGTAAGACCTGATAGCTAATAATCTCAGGATTACTCCAGTGCCTTGTGCTAGCAAGATCAGGAAGAGATTTAGATTCCTGAGGCATTGGGCAATTCTGGGGAAGATGGGACCTATACGAGCTGGACAGATTGCACCCCAGCATGACTGGGACCACTATCCTCGCGGGGGTATTCATACGTACTGTGGGGAGTCTTTAAATCAATGGCAGGGGGAACCTGAGTTGGAAGACATGGGAGGGAAACAAAGATAGAAATGAGAGACAAAAGTAGAAAGCAGAATTGGAAGGTAGAGGAAGTGAGGGTTAGCAGCAAGTAGAAAAATGGGGGGGAAAATGTGTAAAAATGTTAATAAGATAGGTTTAAAGGCATTGTATCTGAATGCACAGAAGATTCACATTAAGGTAGGTGAATTGATGGCGCAAATTGGTATACAAGGATCAATCTGATTGCAATTATAAAGACATGGCAGCAGGGTGACCAAGGCTAATAACTGAATATCCAAAGGCATTCGATATTTAGGAAGGATAGACAAAAGAGGATAGGAGGTGAGGTGGTGTTGTAAGTTAAGGATTAAATCAGTGCAATATTGAGAAAGGATATTGGCTTAGAAAATCTAGATGTAGCATTAGTATGGGTGGAGCTAAGATGCATCAAGGGTGCTTCAGTAATCCTGGGAGTCTTCAATTTACATGTAGGTTGGACAAACCAAATTAGTGACGATACTGTGGCAGATCGATTCCTGGAGTGTGTACAGATAGATCTTAAGACCAGTTGTATGTTGAGGAACCTACTAGCAACATGCTATCCTAGACTTGGTATTATGTAATAGAATCATAGACTCGTACAGTGCAGAAGAGGCCCTTCAGCCCATTGAGTCTGCACCAACACGTGATGAGCACCTGACCTCCTACCTAATCCCATTTACCTGCACTTGTCCCATAGCCTTAAATGTTAAAATGTTCTGAGTGCTCATTCAAGTACTTTTTAAAGGATGTGACACAACCCACCTCTACCACCCTCCCAGGTAGCATGCTTCAGACCGTTACCACCCTCTGGGTTAAAAAGGTTTTCCCTCACATCCCCCTGCCCCCAAACCTCCTGCCCCTCACCTTGAACTTATGCCCCCTCGTGGCTGACCCTTCAACTGAGGGGGAACAGCTGCTCCTTATCTACTCTGTCATGCCCCTCACAATCTCGTACACCTTGTTTTCATGGGAGCTCCTCAGTCTTCTCTGCTCCCACGAAAACAACCTAAGCCTAACCAATCGCTCTTCAAAAATTAATTGTTCCATCCCAGGCAGCATCCTGGTGAATCTCCTCTCTATTCCCTCCCTATTCATGTACCCATCTAGAGGCCTCTTAAATGTTGTTAATGTGCCTACTTCTACCACCTCGTCTGGCAGCGCATTCCAGGCAATCACATCCTTCCTATAATGTGACGACCAGAATTTCACGCAGTACTCTAGCTGTGGTCTCACCAAAAGTTCTGTACAATTCCAACATGACTTCCCTGCTTTTGTAATCTATGCCTCAATTGATAAAGGCAAGTGTCCCATAAGATGAGGAGGAGTTAATTAATAATCTTGTGGGGTCTTCATTAGCATGGAAGGGGAAGCACTCCGATCTGGAACTTGGGTTCAAAATCTGAAGCAAGAAAACTAGGAAGGTATTAGACTCAAGTTTGCTAAGATAGATTGAGAGAGTTCATTCAAAGGCAGGGTAGGCAATGGCTTAATATTTAAGAAACAAATGTACGCTTTGCAACAATTATACATTCCTTTCTGGTGCAAAAACGTGACAAGTAGCCTAACTATGGCTTACAGAATAAGTTAAGGGTAGTTTTAGGTCTAAAGAGGTCATATAAAGTTGCTAGGAAATGTAGCAAGTCTGAAGATTGGGAGTGGTTCAATATTTAGCAAAGAAGGACAAAGAGATTGATTAGGGGAGAGAATAGAGTATGAGAGTAAACTTGCAAGTAACTCAAAGGCAGATTGTAAAAGTTTCTATAAATATGTATGTAAAACAATTAGTACAAAACAAACAAAGAACAACCCAGCACGGGAAACAGGCCCTTCGGCCCAACAAGCCCGCGCCGCCGCATCACCCTACACCTATTCTACCCTGCGTATCTACAAATAGAACCCCTGACTTAGCCAGATTCAGGGGAGAATAGTGTCAATTTGGTAAAACCAATCAGCCTTAGAGCACATCTTTGGGGTGTGGGAGGAAACCGGAGCGCCCGGAGGAAACCCACGCAACCACAGGGAGAATGCACAAACTCCCACAGACACAGGCCCAAATCCATGTATCTGCACAGCTAGCAGTGCTAGTCACCGAGCTGTTGCGGCGCCCGTCTACCGGTCCAGGATCAAGCACGCACACCGACACGAAGTACTAGGCCACTCCCGGAACCTCCAGGAGCAGCCCTCGCACGACCCACCGTGTGCATGCCCCTCGTTTGACAACGAGGTGGACCTCCACCTGCGGAGTGAAAAGACAAAAACGTTAATCACAAGCCTGCCTTTCCGGTGTCTCCCGAGGTTCTAACCCTTATTCAATAACCCCTACCATAAACCCTCCATCCTCGTTTCACTCATGTGCCTATCTAACTGAACCTTAAACGAGTCCAACGTTCCCGCCTCCACCACCCCACTCGGTAGCGCGTTCCATACCCCCACTACTCTCTGCGTAAAGAACCTTCCTCTCATATCCAAATTATACCTCTCCCCCCTCACCCTTAAATGATGTCCTCTTGTATTCGTAACCAATCTAGGGAGCAGTCTCTCACTATTGACCCTGTCTATTCCCTTCAGTATCTTATATACCTCTATCATGTCACCCCTCAATCTCCGTCTTTCCAAAGAGAACAGTCCCAGTTTCTCCAACCTTTCCTCGTAACCCAACCCCTCCATGCCAGGCAACATCCTGGTAAACCTCCTCTGCACCCTTTCCAGAGCCTCCACGTCCTTCCGGTAGTAAGGTGACCAGAACTGGACGCAGTACTCCAAATGCGGCCTAACCAACGTTCTATACAACTGAAGCATTAGACGGCAGCTTTTAAACTCTATACCTCTTCCTATAAAGGCTAGCATTCCATAAGCCTTCCTGACAACATTCTCCACTTGTGTCACAACCTTCATGGATTTGTGAACCTGCACTCCCAGGTCCCTCTGTGTTTCTATACTCCTAATTTGTCTACCTTTAATCACATAGCTCCTCTCTACATTATTCCTTCCAAAATGCATCACCTCGCATTTGTCAGGATTAAATTCCATCTGCCACCTATCTGCTCTGCCACCTATCTGCCCAATGCACCAACCTATCTATATCCTGTTGTATCACCTGACAATCCACTTCAGTACCCGCCAACCCTGCCATCTTGGTGTCATCAGCAAACTTGCTGATCACACCACCTACGCTCTCTTCCAAGTCATTTATGTAGACTACAAAGAGGAGAGGTCCCAGTACTGAGCCCTGCGGCACACCACTGGTCACTGGCCTCCAGCTGGACAAAGTCCCCTCCACAACTACCCTCTGTCTCCTATTGCCCAGCCAGTTCTCAATCCACCTAGCTACCTGACCCCGTATCCCATGCGCCTTAACCTTTTCTACCAGCCTACCATGAGGGACTTTGTCAAACGCCTTACTGAAATCCATATTTCAGACAAATGTAGGTCCCTCACAGTTGGAAACATAAGAACTTATAATGGAGGACATGACAATGTAATTAAACAACTTTAGATCTAGCTTCACGGGGGAAGGCACAAATAATTTCCTAGAAATGCCAAGGAATAAAGGGAGGAAGAGAAATGAAGGAAATTAGCATTACTGGAAAGATAGCATTAGGACTGAAAAGCAAATATAATCCCAGGGCCTGATAATCTACATCCTAGGGTTCGAAAGGAGGTGGCCATGGATATAGTGGATGTGTCTGTCATCATCTTCTAAAATTCTGTAGATTCTGAATAGTCCCGGCAAACGTAACCTCGTTATTTAAAAAAGGAGGGAGAAAGAAATCAGGATATTACAGCTGATTAACCTAACGTCAGTAGTAGGGAAAATGATCAAGTATGTAATAACAAGACATTTAAGAACAAAGGAAAGTACAGCACACGAACAGACTCTTTGGACATCCAAGCCTGTGCTGATCATGATGCCCTAACTAAAGCTTAACAAAATAACCTTCTGCCTCAACTCGGTTCACATCGCTCTATTCTCTTTGTATTCATGTACCCATCCAGATACTCTTAAATGTTGTTAATGTGCCTGCTTCTACCCACTCCTCTGGCAGCACGTTCCAGGCACCCACCACTCTCTGCATGGAAAACTTCCCCTGCACGTCTCCCTTAAACTTTCCCCCTCTCACCTTGAACCTGTGCCCCTTTTTAAAAAAAAGCCTCAGACTCTCCACCCTGTCTGTGCCCCTCATAATCTTGAGGACCTTTATCAGGTCTCTCCCCAGCCTCCTCCTTTCCACTGAAAACAATCCTAGTTTATTCAACCTCTCCTCATAGCCAATATTCTTGAGGCCAGGCAACATCCTGGTGAATCTTTCTTTGCACTCTCTCCAAAGCTTCCACGGCCTTCTGGTAGTGTGGTGACCAGAACTGCAAGTTTTTATATAGCTGTAACATGAGCTCCCAACTCTTGTACTCAATGTCCTGGCTGATGAAGGCAAGCATGCCATATGCCTTCTTAATTACCTTGGCCACCTATGTTGTTACTTGTAGGGAACTGTGGACCTGCATGCCCAAATCCCTCTATGTTAATGTTCCTAAGGATTCTGCCATTTACCAAAAAGTTAACATCTAAATGTAATCCTCCAAAATGCATTACCTCTCATTTGTCCGGATTAAACTCTGTCTGCCGTTTCTGTGCCCAAGTCTCCAATCTATCTATATTCTCTGTCAGTCCAGGATTATCAGCAGCTCTACCAATTTTTGTGTCGTCCGCAAACTTATTAATCAGTTTAGAAAAAAAAAACAAAAAAAATTACAGCACAGGAACAGGCCCATCGGCCATGCTGCCCGACTTAACTAAAACTCCCTACGCTTCCGGAGACCATATCCCTTGATTCCCATCTCTTTCGTGTACTTGTCAAGACACCCCTTAAAAGTCACTACCGTATCTGCTTTCACTACCTCCCCCGGAAACGAGTTCCAGGCACCCACCACTCTGTGTGTAAAAAAAATCTGCCTCGTACATCTCTTTTAAAACTCGCCCTTCACACCTTAAACCTGTGCCCCCTAGTAATTGACTCTTGCACTCTGGGGAAAAAGCTTCTGATTATCCACTCTGTCCATGCCTCTCATAATCTTGTAGACTTCTATCAGGCCTCCCCTCAACCTCTGTCGCTCCTGTGAGAACAAACCAAGTTTCTCCAACCTCTCCTCATAACTATTGCCCTCCGTACCAGGCAGCATTCTGGTAAATCTTTTCTGTGCCCTCTCCAAAGCCGCCTCATCCTTCTGGTAGTGTGGCAACCAGAATTGAACACTATATTCCAAGTGCGGCCTCATTAAGGCTCTATAAAGTGTCATCATGACTTGCCAATTTTTAAACTCAGTGCCCCGGCCGATGAAGGCAAGCATGCCGTATGCTTTCTTGACTACCTTCCCCACCTGCATTGCCACTTTCAATGACCTGTGTACCTGTACACCCAGATCCCTTTGCCTATCAATACTCCTAAGGGTTCTGCCATTTACTGTATATTTCCTATCTGTATTAGACCTTCCAAAATGCATTACCTCACATTTGTCCGGATTAAACTCCATCTGCCATCTCTCTGCCCAAGTCTCCAACTGATCTATATCCTGCTGTATCCTCTGACGGTCCTCATCACTATCCGCAAATCTACCAACCTTTGTGTCGTCCGCAAACTTACTAATCAATCCAGTTACATTTTCCTCCAAATCATTTATATATATTACAAACAGCAAAAGCCCTGGCACTGATCCCTGAGGAACACCACTCGTCACAGCCCTCCATCCGGAAACGCACCCTTCCACTGCTACCCTCTGTCTTCTTTGACTGAGTAAGAAGTCTGACAACACCAGGTTAAAGCTCAACCAATTTATTTGATAGTAAACTCACAAGCTTTTGGGGTTGCCCCGAAAGCTTGCGAGTTTACTATCAAATAAACCTGTTGGACTTTAACCTGGTGTTGTCAGACTTCTTACTGTGTTTACCCCAGTCCAACGCCGGCATCTCCACATCATGACTTTTTTGACTGAGCCAATTTTGTATCCACCTTTCCAGCTCACCTCTGATCCCATACGACTTCACCTTCTGCACCAGTCTGCCATGAGGGACCTTGTCAAAGGCCTTACTGAAGTCCATGTAGACAACATCCACTGCCCTACCCTCATCAATCATCTTCATCACTTCCTCGAAAAACTCGATCAAGTTTGTGAGAGACAACCTCCCCTTAACAAAACCATGTTGCTTCTCACTAATACGTCCACTTATTTCCAAGTGGGAATAAATTCTGTCTCAAAGAATCCTCTCCAATAATTTCCCTACCACTGATGTAAGGCTCAGTGGCCTATAATTACCTGGATTATTCTTGTTACCCTTCTTAAGCAAATGAACAACATTGCCTATTTTCCAATCCTCGGGGACCTCCCCTGTAGCCAGTAAGGATACAAAGATTTCTCTCAAGGCCTCAGCAATTTCCTGTCTTGCCTCTCTCAATATTCTGGGGTATATCCCAAAAGGCCCTGGAGACTTGTCTACCTTGATGTTTCTTAAGAACCCCAATACCACTACCTTTTTGATCTCAACATGACTCAAACTATCTATACATCCTTTCCCAGACTCCTTATCCACCAAGTCCCTCTCATCGGTGAATACTGATGCAAAGTACTCATTTAATACCTCGCCCATTTCCTCTGGCTCCACACACAGATTGTCTCCCTTGTCCTTGAGTGGGCCAACCCTCTCCCTGGCTACCCTCTTGCTCTTTATATATTTGTAAAAAGCCTTGGGATTTTCCTTAATTCTGCTGGCCAATGCTTTTCATGACCCCTTTTAGCTCTTCTTACTCCTTGCTTAAGTTTCTTTCTACTTCGTGTGTTCCCAGCCTCATAGCTTTGACAAATGCTTCCTTTTTCTGTTTGACTAGGCTCATAATATTTCTCGTTATCCAAGGTTCCCAAAACTTGCCATACTTATCCTTCATCCTTACAGGAATGTGCCGGTCCTTATCAACTTACACTTGGAAGCCTCCCATGTGCCAGATGTTGATTTGCCCTCAAACGTCTGCCCCCAATCTATATACTTCAGGTCCTGCCTAATATTATTGTAATTAGCCTTCCCCAAATTTAGCACCTTAACTTGAAGACTATACTTACCTTTATCTACCAGTACTTTAAAGCTTACTAAATTGTGGTCACTGTTTCCGAACTGCTCCACTACTGAAACATCGACCATCTGGCCAGGCTCATTCTCCAATACCAGGTCCAGTATGGCCCCTTCCCTAGTTGGACTATCTACAGACTGTTTCAGGAAGCCCTCCTGGATGCTCTTACAAACTCTGCCCCATCCATTACCCTAACGCTAAGTGACCCCCAGTCAATATAGGAGAAATTAAAATCTCCCACCGCAACAACCTGTTACTTTTACACCTTGCCAAAATCTGCCTACATATCTGTTCCTCAATCTTCCGCTGGCAGTTGTGTGGCCTATAGTAAACTCCCAACATTGTGAATATGCTTTTCCTATTCCTGAGCTCTACCCATGTTGCCTCGCTGTCTGAGCCCTCCTGACTAACAGGATTAGACAGTCAGTATAGATTTATGAAAGGGAAATCATGTTTGACAAACCTAATGGAATTTTTTGAGGATATAAAAAGTAGAATAGCTAAGGGTGAACCAATGTAAGCGGTATATTTAAATTTTCAAAAAGTTTTTGATTAAGTCCTGCATAAAGGTTAGTGTGCAAAATTAAAATACATTGGCATGGATTGAGAGTTGGTTAAACAGACAGAAAACAGAATGGAAACTGATTAGAGGAGTCCTGTAGGAATCACTGCTTGGGTCCCAGCTATTTGTAACACAATAGGAACCAAAAGTAATATTTCCAGGTTGACTGATGACACAAAACATGGTGGAAAGGTGAGTGGTGCGGCGGATGTTAAGAGGCTTCAAGGTGATTTAGACAAGTTGGTGGGCGAGCCATGCCAGATGCATATAATGTGGATAAATGTGAAATTATCCTCTTCAGATGGAAGAGCAGATTGGCCAGGTATTATTCAAATGGTACAATAGGTACCTGGATGTCCTTGTACGCCGGCCTCTAAAGGCAGCATGCGAGTACAGCAAGCAGTTAGGCTAACGATGTGTTAGCCTTCTGTGCAAGACGACTTGAATATAGAAGCAAGGATGTCTTACTGAAGCTGTACAGGGCCTTGGTGAGACCACACCTGGAGTATTGTGTGCAATTTTACTTTCCTAAGAAAGGATATACTTGCCACAGAGAGAGGGAGAGATAGAGTGCAATGAAGGTTCACCAGATAGATTGCTGGGATGGCCAGGTTGTTGTATGAGGAGAGATTGGATCTACTGAGAGGGGATCTAATTGAAACATAGGACTGGAGGACTGGCTACGGTGATGATGTTTCTCCTAGCCTGGCGGGGAGGGAGGGTGCTTGGTGTTGGTGGGTCACAATTTCAGGATCCGGGCTGGCCGTTTAGGACTGAGATGAGGAGAAATTTCTTCAGTCAAGAGGTGGTGAACCTGTGGCATTCTCTACCACAGGAGGCTGTGGAGGCCAAGCCACTGGACTTAGAAACGTAGAAACATTGAAAAAACTACAGCACAAGCAGGTCCTTCGGCTCATAAGTTGTGCTGAACATGTCCCTACCTATTTGGCATACCTATAACCCTCTATCTTACTAAGTTAAGGACTTATTTAAGAAAGAAATAAATATCTAGCTTCTAAAGAAGTCAAGGGGTATGGGGAGAATGTGATTTGATTTTGATTTGATTTATTATTGTCACATGTATTAACATACAGTGAAAAATATTGTTTCTTGCGTGGTAAACAGATAAGAACATAAGAAATAGGAGCAGGAGTAGGCCAACTAGCCCTTCGAGCCTGCCCCGCCATTCAATAAGATCATGGCTGATCTGTCGTGGCTCAGTTCCACATTCCCGCCCTCTCCCCATAACCCTTAATCCCCTCTCTTATCAAAAACCCATCAACCCGCGTCTTAAAAATATTTAGCGAGGCAGCCTCCACCACTTCAACGGGCAGAGAATTCCAGAGATTCACCACCCTTTGAGTGAAGAAGTTCCTCCTCAACTCTGCTCTAAACCGCCCCCCCTTTATCTTGAGGCTGTGCCCCCTAGTCCTACTATCCTTTCTGAGCGGGAAGAGTCTCTCCACCTCTATCCTATCCGTCCCATTCATCATCTTATACGTCTCAATGAGATCTCCCCTCATTCTTCTAAACTCTAACGAGTACAAGCCTAATCTATTCAGCCTCTCCTCATAGCTCAACCCCCTCAACTCCGGCATCAGCCTAGTAAACCTCCTCTGCACTCCCTCCAAGGCCAAAATACCCTTGCGTAAGTACGGCGCCCAAAACTGCACACAGTACTCCAGCTGCGGCCTCACCAATGCCCTATACAGCTGCAGCAAAACCTCCCCACTTTTATATTCAATCCCCCTCGCTATGAAGGCCAGCATCCCATTCGCCTTCCTGACCACCTGCTGCACCTGCAAGCTGGGTTTTTGCGACTCATGCACAAGGACCCCCAGGTCCCTCTGCACCGTCGCCTGCTGCAGTTTTTCGCCACATAAGTAATAATAAAGTAATAAAATAATAAAGTAAGTAATAATAATAAAGTAAAGATAAAACATACCGTTCTTAGAGAAGGAAACGAGAAAGTGCAGAATGTAGTGTTACAGTCGCAGCTAGGGTGTAAAGAAAGATCAACTTAATGCAAGGTAAGTCCATTGAAAAGTCTGACAGCAGCAGGGAAGAAGCTGTTCTTGAGTTGATTGGTACATGACCTCAGACTTTTGTATCTTTTTCCTGAAGGAAGAAGGTGAAAGAAAAAATGTCCGGGGTGTGTGGGGTCTTCAATTATGCAGGCTGCTTTGCAGATGCAGCGAGTCAGTGGATGAGAGCCTGGTTTGCGTGATGGATTGGGCTACGTTCACGACCTTTTGTAGTTCCTTGCGGTCTTGGGCAGAGCAGGACCAATATCAAGCTGCGATATAACCAGAAAGAAAGCTTCTTATGGTGCATCTGTAAAAGTTGCTGAGAGTCGTAGCTGACATGCCAAATTTCCTTAGTGTTCTGAGAAAGAGGCGTTTGGTGGACTTTCTTAACTGTAGTGTCGGCATGGGGGAACCAGGACAGGTACTTGATGATCTGGGCGCCTAAAAACTTGAAGCTCTTGACCCTTTCTATTTGTCCCCATTGATGTAGACAGGGGCATGTTCTCCTTTACACTTCCTGAAGTCGATGACAATCTCCTTCATTTTGTTGACGTTAAGGGAGAGATTATTGTTGCCGCACCAGGCCACCCAATTTCAATCCCATTCCTGTACTCTGTCTCGTCATTTTTTGAGATCTGATCCACCAAGGTGGTATCGTCAGCAAACTTCAAAATTGAATTGGAGGGGAATTTGGCCACACAATCATAGGAAGGATGTGGAGGCTTTGGAGAGGGTGCAGAGGAGGTTTACCAGGATGTTGCCTGGTATGGAGGGGAGGTCCTATGAGGAGAGACTCAGGGATTTGGGATTGTTTTCGCTGGAAAGAAGGCGGCTAAGAGGGGATCTTATTGAAACATATAAAATGATTAGAGGTTTAGATAGGGTGGACAGTGATAACCTTTTTCCTCGGATGGAGAAAGCTAGCACGAGGGGGCATGGCTTTAAATTAAGGGGGGGTAGTTATAGGACGGATGTCAGGGGTAGGTTCTTTACCCAGAGGGTGGTGAGGGATTGGAATGCCCTGCCTGCTGAGGTTGTAAATGCGCCTAGTTTGGGGGCGTTTAAGAGATCTGTGGATAGGTTTATGGACGAAAAGGGATTGGTTTAGGTTAGTGGGTCATTGTTTTTTAACTGGTCGGCGCAACATCGTGGGCCGAAGGGCCTGTCCTGCGCTGTAATGTTCTATGTTCTATATGTTCTATGTATAAGGAGTATAGTAGGGGGCTGAGAACACAGCCTTGTGGGGCACCGGTTTTGAGGATGATTGTGGAGAAGGTGTTGTCACCTATCCTTACTGATTGTGGTCTGTGAGTTAGGAAGTTCAGTATCCAGTCGCAGAGGGAGGTGCTGAGGCCTAGGCCTCAGAGTTTGGAGATGAGTTTCATGGGAATAATAGTGTTGAAGACTAAGCTGTAGTCAGTAAATAGGAGTCTGACATAGGTGTCCTTGTTATCTAGGTGTTCCAGGGTTGAGTGCAGGGCCAGGGAGATGACATCTGCTGTGGACCTGTTGCGGCAGTAGGCAAACTGTATTGGATCCAGGTAGTCCAGGAGGCTGGAATTGATTCGTGCCATGACTAACCTTTTGAAGCACACTTGACAGTGATGGGTATCAGTGCTGTTGGCCAGTAGTCATTAAGGCACGCTGCTTGGTTTTTCTTAGGTACCAGGATGATGGTTATTTTCTTGAAGCAGATAGGGACTTTGGATTGTTGTAAAGAGAATATTTACGATATGGTGTGATCCTGTTGAATGGCCAGACAGATTCGATGGATTGAATGGCCCACTGCTGCTCCTATTTGCTGTGTTTCTATGGAGGAAACCTACGCAGACATGGGGAGAATGTGCAGAGTCTGCACAAACTGTGACCCAAGCCGGGAATTGAACCTAGGTCTCTGGCACTGAGGCAGCAGTGCTGGGCACCGTGCCACCCCAATTTCCCTTGGATCACAATGATATCCAGATGCACTGCAGCCTTGACATGAAATCTGTCTTGCTCTCCTAATGTGTTTTAATTAACCACTTCATTATTTCATTAATTATTTTCCTTTTTTGAAGTTTTTTTTTGCTTCTTTTTAACCTTGTATGCTAATTTTAAACCTTAGGAAAGAATAGACCATAAGCAATTATTAAATACTTTCCGGATACTTAACAATCAGCTAGCTGATTCCTCTGCAGCAGAATAAAAACAGTTTCTTTCAGGGTGGATAAGGTTAGAAAAAGCAAAGGAGCATCTCCTTGTCCTCTTCCCCTAATTCCTTCACTCACCCAAACCTCAGCACTCCTGTTCAAAGTCACACTCCAGTGATATGTTGCACTGAGAGCCCTGTGTTTATTTGCTCTGAACCTAGCTCTTCTCCTGGTATAGAAAAAAACATTGCTGGTAGTTTCCTTAATTAACTCCAACTGCTCGTCAGTGGAGGATTTGTACATCCCTGCTTAAATCTGGATTAAATTTAGAAAACAGTAAATTTCAGTTAGATATTAGATATTCAATTAGATATGGGAAACCGATTCTAGAGAGATGTAGTAATAACAGAGTTGTCGTGATGGGAGACTTTAATTTCCCAAACATCGACTGGAATATCCCTAGGGTAAGGGGTTTGGATGGGGAGGAGTTTGTTAGGTGTGTTCAGGAGGGTTTCCTGACACAGCATGTGGATAAGCCTACGAGAGGAGAGGCTGTACTTGACCTGGTGCTGGCGAATGAACCAGGACAGGTGTCGGATCTCTCGGTGGGAGAGCATCTCGGGGTTGGAGATCATAATTCTATCTCCTTCACGATAGCATTGGAAAGAGATAGGATCAGGCAGGCTAGGAAGGTGTTTGTCTGGAGTAAGGGGAAATATGATGACATCAGGCAGACAATTGGACGAATAAACTGGAAGGAGGTGTTCTTGGGGAAAAGTACTGAAGGAAGGTGGTGGATTTTCAAGGAATGTTTGACTGCAGCTCTGTACGACAACGTTCCGATGAGACAGGGAGGTTTTGGTAGGTCGCGGGAGCCGTGGTTCATGAAGGTTGTGGTGAACCTGGTCAGGAAGAAAAGAAAGGTGTACAAAAGGTTCAGAGAGCAAAGAGTTGTTAAGGATCTAGAGGAGTATAAGGCTTGTAGAAAGGAGTTTAAAAAGGAAATTAGGAGAGCCAGAAGGGGACATGAGAAGGCCGTGGCAGGTAAAATTAAGGAGAATCCCAAGGCGTTCTACAAATATGTGAAGAGTAAAAGGATGAGAAGAGAAGGGATAGGACCTATAAAAGGTGAAGGGGGAAATGTCTGTGTGGAACCGGAAGACATGGCAGAGGTGCTTAATGAGTACTTTGTCTTGGTATTCACGGTGGAAAGTGATCTGGGAGGTTGTACTACAGGGTTGCGGCAGACTGAAAAGATGGAGTATGTGGATGTTAAGAAAGAGGATGTGTTGAATCTTTTAAATTCTATCAAGATAGATAAGTCGCCGGGACCGGATGGGATGTACCCCAGGTTATTGTGGGAGGTGAGGGAAGTGATTGCAGAGCCCCTGGCGATGATCTTTGCATCGTCAGTGGAGACGGGAGAGGTTCCGGAGGATTGGAGGATTGCGGATATGGTTCCTATTTTCAAGAAAGGGAACAAGGATAGCCCGGTAAATTACTGAGCGGTGAGTCTGACCTCAGTGGTTGGTAAGTTGATGGAGAGGCTTCTGAGGGACAAGATTTATGAACATTTGGAGAAGTTTAGAATGATCAGAAATAGTCAGCACGGCTTTGTCAAGGGCAGATCTTGCCTTACGAGCCTAGTTCAGTTCTTTGAAAATGTGACTGAACACATTGACGAAGGAAGAGCGGTGGATGTGGTTTACATGGAGTTCAGCAAGGCGTTTGATAAGGTCCCCCATGCAAGACTTCTTGAGAAGGTGAGAGGGCATGGGATCCAGGGGGCTTTGGCCTTGTGGATCCAGAACTGGCTTGCCTGCAGAAGGCAGAGAGTGGTTGTGGGTGGGTCTTTTTCTGCATGGAGGTTGGTCACCAGTGGAGTGCCCCAGGGATCTGTTCTCGGACCCTTGCTGTTTGTCATTTTCATAAATGACCTGGATGAGGAAGTGGAGGGATGGGTTAGTAAGTTCGCCGACGATACGAAGGTTGGTGGTGTTGTGGATGGTCTGGAGGGATGTCAGAAGTTGCAGCGGGACATAGATAGGATGCAAGACTGGGCAGAGAAGTGGCAGATGGACTTCAACGCAGATAAATGTGTAGTGGTCCATTTTGGCAGGACCAATGGGATGCAGGAGTACAATATCAAGGGTAGGAGTCTTAGCTGGGTTGAAGAGCAGAAGGATCTTGGGGTCCGGGTCCATAGGACTCTTAAATCGGCCTCGCGGTTGGAGGATGTGGTCAAGAAGGCATATGGTGTACTGGCCTTCATTAATCGAGGGATTGAGTTTAGGAGTCAGGAGGTAATGCTGCAACTTTATAGGACCCTTGTCAGACCCCACTTGGAGTACTGTGCGCAGTTCTGGTCACCTCACTACAGGAAGGATGTGGAAGCTATTGAGAGGGTGCAGAGGAGATTTACAAGAATGTTGCCTGGATTGGGAGGCATGCCTTATGAAGATAGGTTGAGGGAGCTTGGTCTCTTCTCCCTGGAGAGACGAAGGTTGAGAGGCGACCTGATAGAGGCTTATAAAATGTTGAGAGGAATAGATAGCCTCCGAGAATCCACCCTATTTCCCAGGGCTGAAACGGTCGCTACGAGAGGACACAGGTTTAAGGTGCTGGGAAGCAAGTACAGAGGAGATGTTAGGGGTAAGTTTTTCACTCAGAGGGTGGTGAGTGAGTGGAATCGGCTGCCGTTGGTGGTGGTGGAGGCGAACTCGCTGGGGTCTTTTAAAAGACTTCTGGATGAGTACATGGGATTTAATGGGATTGGGAGTTACAGATAGTTCTATGGCTTGGTAGGTATAGATATGATCGGCGCAACTTGTGGGCCGAAGGGCCTGTTTGTGCTGTAGTGTTCTATGTTCTATTAAATATAAACAGATCAGATTTTTAGAAAGAGAAGCTTACCTCACTTACCAGTCCTCAGCAGTGTTGTTCAAAGTTGCATCCACATTTTGAGTCAATGTAATGATTGAACCTTTCACTGAACTGAATCCCATTGCCAGAGTTGCAAAGTATGAACCATCCCTTTGTGAAACTATTCCCTGATAGCACCATACCCTAATGAACAGTGCCTGTGAACATTCATCTCTACATCAAGATTCATGTAGCCAGTTCCGCTACTTATAAACAGCTTTTGAACAGCTTAGTTGTTCGCTATTCTCAAATCTGTTCTGACTTCTGGGACATGCTATGCCTTTGGATTCCATTTTTTGATTCTGCAGCAGAAATTTTCTTTTGGCTCAATAGCAGTTATGGCAAATGTGCCGTTAGTCTCTTGTTGAAAACACCGCGTTCTGTTCTGTTAGCTGAGACGAGCTCCCACTTTCAAATCTTGTTAAGCATAAAGGTTCTCCTTCTGTGAAGAAGAGGGGAGTAGTTACTGTTCAGTATTCATCTCAGTATTAGTGTAAATATTCTGAGTAAATAAGGAGAAACTGTTTCTACTTGTAAGAGGGTTGGTAACCATTGAACACAGACGTAAGGAACCGGGGGAAGACGTGAAGTGTTTTCGCAATCAGAAAGGGTGGAGAAAATGGTTACAATTATAACTTTCCAAAGGAATCGAATAAACAGTTGAAAATAAAAACTGTGCTGGGGATGTTTGCTGTGCAGACACATGGATTTGGGCCGGTGTCTGCGAGAGTTTGCACTTTCTCCCTGTGCTTGCGTGGGTTTTCTCCGGGTGCTCCGGTTTCCTCCCACACCCCAAAGATGTGCTCTTAGGCTGATTGGTGTAACAAATTGTCCCCAAATTAGTCTTCCCTCAATGTGGAATGCCATAAGCATAGACAAGGGTCATGGGTGGAGAGGGGACTCGTAATGTTAAAATGGCGGCGTGGGCTCGAAGGGCCTGTTTCCCAGGCTGTTTTGTTCTTTGTTCTTATTTCTTTGATGGGGAAAGAGCAGAGGAATGGACTAATTGTCCAACTGTGTCGAAGGAGTGGCATGGGCGCAATGGCCTTCTGTATAATACAAATATATCACTGTCACTGGGGTCAGAATCCTGGAACTTCCTCTCCAATAGCACTGTGGGTGTACCTACATCTCAGGGGCTCAAGAAGCTGGCTCTTCTCATGGCCGATTAGGGATGGCCTAGCCAGTGAAACCCACATCCCTTGAATGCTTAAAAAAAAACTGCAATGATTTGAACGTCCAATTTTGTGGTGTTCCAGCTGTGATGAGGTGCTGATTTGTGAAATGAGTAGTTGCCAAAATTCAATTATAATTGGCCAAAGTGGAAAAGGGCTTATTCTCTCACTTACCCGGCTGGGATCGTGTGAAACAAGCAGGCCTACAGAAAAGAGAGAATAAAAAGTGAAATCGATATCTCCTGAACTTTCCCCTTACTGCTTTCAAGGCAGAAGTGGAAAGGAATCTTAAAATGGGATTATTCCATATGTGAACTTAAGTGAGGGAAGAGGAGGGACTCTGGAAAACCCAGGTAAGTTGTGTTCCAGGACTGCCGCTGTGATGTGTTTCTGTCTGAAGCAAGAATGAATCTGCATATCTGACATAAGTAACTCAGTGACTTTCACAGTATTGCCATTTGCCACCTTCCTGACTTCATACTGTACATAATCCCACAGAGAATACAGTTTGGAGACAAGTTTTAACTGATTGCTCAGTATCACTGAAAATTGGGTGACCATTTCGGGCAGAGGGACAATGGTCAGTGGAAAGAAGGCCCAATGCATCTCAAGCACATGGTCCAATACATCAACAGAAGGCAAGAATAGAATCCCTACATTACAGGAATCCATTTGGTCCATCGAGTTGCACCGACTCTCTAATAGAGCATCTTACCCAGGCCCAACTCCCTGTCCTATCCTTGTAACCCTGTGTACTTATCCCCCCTAATTCCCTCTAAACAACATATCTTGTGACACTGAGAGATAATTTAGCATGGCCAATGGAAAGGGAATATTTAATCTAGGTGAGAGAGTGTTTAGAATGTATGAGTGAAATCCATATCTCTGTTGTTGATTCTTGCTCAAATTGTAGTTTTAATCACTGTTCCTTTTGTACGATTAGGAAATTTCTTTGACAAATAAAGGGTTCGTTATTTTCCAGGATTACTGAGCTGAAATCAAAATGGGTAAAAAAATCAATTTCACAGATGTTCTAGGGTTACAAAGCGAGGAAAATCGGAAAGTCAGTGAGCTTCTGTAAAGGTTTTAACATGAACAATGACTAATAAAAGGATTAGGGCTAAGCGAAGTTAGCTTCTGTCATGTAACCAGTTACTTAGTGTTGCAGACTTTAGCTGACACAAAACCTACTTTTAGGTTTTGAAACATATTTTTGAGCAACCAGAGCTGTTCAAGAAAGTGGAAGAGTCATGGCTGAGCAGAAACTTCTGGAAAACTTGAGGAAGTTCAAATGAAATGGAGGCTTTTTTTGGGTAGCGATGTTTCTGCTCCATGTATTGTGAAACAATGTTTATCACAGTTGACTGAAGAAGATTAAAAGTGATTGGACACAGGAAAAGGACTAGATTTGTTGTCTGGTACTTCAAGAGAACAGGATCTAGATTCTGACCCAGGCATCTTGAATCATAAATGTCTAATTCCTCATGGTTTGTATTAGAAAGGTGGCACAGGAGAGTCTTAGAGGTTTACATTATCTCATCAACTCTGACAAAGGGTCATCCAGACTTGAGACGTTGGCTCTATTCTCTCATCACAGATGCCGTCAGGCTGAGATTTTCCGTTTTCGTAACTGTCTAATGCTTGGCTAAGTTCAGATGAACTTTGGAACTAATAAAGTTATACTAAACTCGAGTTTCTTGAATCAGTTGACATGTTAACTAATTCACTCGCACCTTGCCAAGAAAGGGATTAAAATTGGAATTTTTTCAAGTATTTTTCTTTCGAACGCAAGAGTAGAAATGGTCATGAGAAGGTTTTGTCTGGCATCTTTTGTTTTATATATATTCTCACAACTGAACCAGCCTTTGTGTTGAACTCCGCTTTAGATGTGATAATCCGTCAATTTGGGAAAGGCTCTTCAGAATGCACCGGCTTCAATACAGAGCCAGCTGTTTTGTTCTGTCAGGGCTCAGCCTTGGCTGCTGCAGTGTAACGTAATTACCATTCTGGAGAGATGCCCACAGCTTGTGTCTTGTTTTAATTAGAAATCTGTGATTGACAGAGCTCTGACATGGTCACTATCTAACCTTCCCCCTACCTGGCTCGCTGCCAGTGCTTCCTCCTTTAACATTAGAGTAGCTAACTCCTTCCTGAGTATCTTGCCGATTTAAGCTGTATATATGTGTTTTATCCTTCCAGTCAGCAGTTCTATTTTTGCACTGTAAACACGATGGGGACCCTAACAGACATTGAATGGACTTCAATCTGTATTGCATTAATCATTAATTAAATGGATGGCCTGGAATGCAGTGCTGTCCCCTGCCAAACACACATCATTCCATTGCTAAATGTTTTCTGACTTCAGCTTTGTACTCCAGCTGCTAACATTTAAAAAAAGAATCTTGGAATATTGGTGCCACCTGTCTTAGAGTCAACAAGGTTTACAACATGGGAACAGGCCCTTCAGCCCAACTTGTCCGTGTGGTTCAGTTTTGACCATTTACGCTAGTCCCAATTGCCTGTGTTTGGCCCATATCCCTCTATACCAATCATACCCACAGTAAGAAGTCTCATAACGCCAGGTTAAAGTCCAACAGGTTTATTTGAAATCACGAGCTTTCGAAGTGCTGCTCCATCAGATGAGTGGAGAGATAGGTTCACAAACGTGGCATATATGGCAAAGACATAATTGCAGATTGGAATGTGAAGAATGGTTGGAATGTGAGTCTTTACGGTACAGATAATGCGAGTGGAGAGAGGGACAATCACAGGTTGAAGAGGTGTGAATTGTCTCAAGCCAGGGCAGTTAGTAGAATTTTGCCAGGCCAGGCCAAATGGTGGGGGTTACATGTAGTGTGACATGAACCCAAGATCCCAGGTCTTACTAATGTAACTCATGCAAATATAACTTCAAGAAAAATATCATGAAATGATATTGACTGTCTAGCTGATTTGTGTCCCTCATCATTTTATAGACATCTGTAAGAGATGTGTGTGTGTGTGTATATAGACCTCAGCCTCCTACGCTTCAGGGGAAAAAGTCCCAGTCTGTCCATCCTCCCCTTATAACTCAAGATATCAAGTCCCAGTAGCATCCTAGTAAATTTTTTCTACACTCTTTCTAGTTTAATATCCTTTCTATAATAGTGGCCAGAATTGCACACAACATTCCAAGTGTGGCCTTACCAATGTCTTGTACAACTTCAACAAGACGTTCCAACTCATGTGTTCAGTGTTCTGACCGATGAAACCAAGCATGCCAAATGCCTCCTTCACCACTCTATCCACTTGTGCTTCCACTTTCAAAGAGCTATGAACCTGTACTCCAGATCTCTTTGTTCTGTAACTCTCCCCAGTGCCCTACCAAACTGCATCTGCTATTCGTCAGCCCACTAATCCAATTCATCAAGATCCCGTTGCAGCGCTAGATAACCTTCTTCACTGTTTGCTGTGCCATCAATCTTGGTATCATCTGCAAACTTACTAACCGTGCTTCCTAAAGTCCCATCCAAATCATTAATATAAATGACAAGTAACAGTGGACCCAGCACCAATCCCTGAGGCACGCTGCTGGTCACAGGTCTCCAATTTGAAAACCAACCCTTTACACTCACCCTCTGTCTTCTGCCATCAAGCCAATTTTGTATCCAGTTGGCTACCTCACCCTGAATCCCATGAGATTTAACCTTATGCAACAACCCACCATGAGCTACTTATCAAAGGTCTTGCTGAAGTCCATGTAGACAACGTTGACTGCACTGCCTTCATCTGTCTTCTTGGTTATCCCTTCAAAACTCAGTCACATTCATGAGACATGATCTTACACTCACAAAGCCATGCTGATTGTCCCTAATCAGTGTATGCCTGTAGCTCCTGTCTCTCAGACTATCTTCTAATAACTGACCCACCACAGATGTGAGGCTCACTGGTCTGTAGATCCCAGGCTTTTCCATGCAGCAAACAAAGGCAGAACATTTGCCACCCTCCAATCATTAGGAACCTCACTTCCGGCTGTCCTCTGGTTGATAGAGGATCTGCAATTTCATCCCTAGCCTCCCACAATGTCCTAGGATACACTTTGTCAGGTCCCACGGATTTATCTACTTTGTTGCACTTTAAGACTTTCAGCTCCTCCTTCCCAATAATATGTACACTCCTCAAGATATCATGATTTCCACAGATTTCCAACCTCCATGCCATTCTCAACAGTGAATACTGATGAGAAATATTAATTTAGGATCCCCCTATCTCTTGTGGACCCATGCATAGATGAACTTGTCCATCCTTGAGGTCCTAGTCACTCCCTAGTTACCCTTTTACCCTTTATATATTTGTAGAAGCTGTTTGGATTCTCCTTTGCCTTATCTGCAATCTTGTGCAATCTTGTTTCTTCTTTGCCCTCCTGATTTCTCTCTTAACTCTACTCCGACACCCACTATACTCTTCAAGGGATCCCCTGGATCTCAGCTGCGATTGTCTGTCATATGTCTCCTCTTTGTGACCAAGCTCTCAAAATTCTGAGTCATCCAGAGTTTCCTCTTCCTACCAGCCTTGCCCTTCACTCTAAAAGGAATGTGCTCACTCTGAACCCTGGTTAACACACTTTTTTGAAAGCCTCCCACTTACCAGACATCTCTTTGCCTGCCAACAGTCTCCCCCAATTAACTTTTGAAAGTTCCTATCTGATACTGTCAAAATTGACCTTGCCCCAATTTAGAATTTTAACTTTTGGGCTAGACCTATCATTCTCCATAGCTATCTTAAAACTAATAGAATTATGGTCAATGGTCCCAAAGTGATCCCTCACTAACACTTCTATTAACTGCCCTTCCTTATTTCCCAAGAGGAGGTCAAGTTTTGCCCCTCTCTATTCGGGCCATCCACATACTGAATGAGAAATTCCTCCTGAATACACTCAACAAGTTTCTCTCCATCCAAGCTCCTAATGCTATGGCTGTTCCAGTTAGTGTTGGGAAAGCTACTACCATCCTATTTTTCTTGAAGTTATCTGTAATCTCCTTAAATATTTGCTCCTCCATTTCCCTTTGGAATTTTCCTGTCAAAATCATGTTGTGATCCTATTGCTATAAATCAGTGTATTACACACTGTAATCCGACCACGCAAAGTTTGCGTCAGTTCAGCGTTGAACTCTGCAGTTGGGTCGATTTAGCCTATTCCTTCATATCTGATTTATACCGTAACCCCACTTTACCTGCCTCAGCTCCACATCCATTGGTACCCTTACCTCATTAAAAATATGATTCAGTCTGGAAAATGTTAATTGACCCAGCATCCACAACCTTTAGAGGGAGAGAGTTCTAGGTTTCCACTGTTACATTGTGTGAGAAATTCCTCCCTGGTTTTCCTCCTAAATGGTCTGGTTCTAATTTTAAGGTTATGCTTTGGATTTCCCTGAAGAGAGAGAATAATTTCTCTGTATACCTCAACGCCATTGAATTCTTCAAATTTCAAGTACTTTTATTTTCATCACTTCTTGGTTTCTGAGCTCAAGTATGAAAGCTGGTGATGTAACCCTTGATATGATTCTGTTGAATCTGTACTGTGCCCCTTCCAAAGCTGAAATAACACTTTCCTAATGTTCAGTGTTCCAAACTAATGGGATCTGACCAAGACTCTGTACAATTAAAGTGTTATTTCTTCAAATTCCCTTGCTGAAAAAAAACTCAAAGTCTCTCAGCATTAGGAAATAACAATCTGATTTGACTTTTTTTTAAAAAAAACAATAAAGATTGGGAGCACTCAGCAGGGCAGCATTTGTGGAGAGGGAGAGAGGAAGAGTTAACATTTCAGGTAGTTGACCTTTCATCAGAGCTGATTTGTCTTCCTTGGATCCAAAATACCAGGTCTCATTCTGCCCAACATTGAACTCCCATCTGCCACAGGTTGGCTATTCTTACAACTTTTCATCAAATTTTATAAATCAGGCTTCCTTCCCCTTTTCTGTCTTGTTTTGTGTTTCTCCACTTGATTTAGTTGCTTCGCTCGGTTAATAACAGAGCCCCACACACACGGGGAAAGGACTACGTTTAGTCTCCAAGCAATGGGAATTTAGTTGATCGCAGGCAACCTACAGAAGGTAGGATTCACCAGACTACCTGCTCCTAATTTACAAGGCTATATGAAAATGTTAATGGCTCGCAGCTTTATTTTATTTAATGGTAAGTTCTGTTTGTAAAAGTTCCTTTAGGAACAGGAACTTCCAGCTTTTTACATGTTTGACCATGAGCCTTTAATATTTACATAGCATTTTACACGTCCTCAGCATGTTCCAAGGGGGCTGTACAATCAGTAAAGCATTTTTGAGGTCATTCTTGTCGGCAAATACGCCCGTCAACAAGTACATGGCAACATGTTCAGAGCGGTGAGATAACAGATGAGATATTTAGTGATGGTTGAGGTCTACATTTTGGTCCAGGACACTGGAAAATTCTCCCATTCCTTTACAAAGAGTATCATGGGATCCTTGATACCCAGCTCAGCAGGCAAATGGGGCTTTGTTTTAAAGTCTTACCCAAAAGAAAGCATCTCGATCAGTGGAGCACAGAAATGTCAGCCTAGGTTGTGTTCAGATCAGAATAGTGTTTGAACCTACAGCCTCCTGCTCTGTGACATCTTTAAATTGTTTTAAATCACTGATACCTGTTAGCCTGCCCCATCACCTCCAGAGAGACAGTGTTGACAGTTTGCGTGTACCGGCTCGACCTTTGTTTGGATTTATTTACAAGTGGAAATAGCACAGTGAGGCAAAAGTGCTGAACACTCTGTAAGAGTGGTGGGGGAGATGGGGTGGATTTTGTGCCTTTTACTTGTCTATTTAGTAACTTAAGCTACACAAGATGAGAGAACATCAAGTTGGGAAGTAATGTGGATACAACATTGTGTCTTGGTAATCTAGCAGCCTTTGAGGTCAGTGTTCTGTGATCAAGCAGGAATGCTGAGTGTAGGTGATGAGCAGTTAATCATGTTATCTGGATTCAGAGCACCTACTGTTGCTCTGACTGCCAACCCAATTTGCCACTAAAGCAAAATCTCTAGTTGTCAGATCTACCAGCATTACCTGGCTCTTAGATTGTCTCTTATCCTTTATTTTGAATCAGACTACTTAGTGCCCCCACATTTGCCACATTAAAATTAATATTTCTGAAATAAAAGCATTTCATTACAGTCTGTAGCGATGTACCACAGCCAACAAATGGGCAACTTCAAGAGGAGAAAGTTGAGAACAAAAAAGAAACTTGTCAACGGGGTGGGGGAATTGAAGGAGAGGCCAATGAGTAAAGATTGTGTGTAGAGCTCTGCTTTCCATGGGAGCGTTAACCAATATGAATGGGATAGCGATCACTGGCAATGCTGCAGTGTAAATGAGGCTTCCCTACAACTGTCAGAGAAGGTGCACATCATCAAAGTAGCTGCTTTCTATTAGTAAAACTAGAAGAACGCAGCTCCTACTTATCTGATCACATCACAGTTCCATCTTTTCTCTACATCGTTTCTTGAAAGTGGTGTTACATTTGCTAACTTAGAATCTGCAGGGACCCTTCCAGAATCTAGGATTTTAAAAATGACAGAATGGTATCTCAGAGAATCATGGAGTAAAGGGTGTGGTTAGAAAAGTGGAGTTAAAACCAAAGGTCAGCCATGATCATGTAGAACGATGGAGCAGATTGCACAGGGATATGGACAGGATAAGCAGTGAGGAACAAAGCAGCAGGTCAAAAATTTTTTTTTTCAAGAGCTTGAGATTTTCTTGAAGGCTATTTTTTTCTTTTCATACACTCCCTAACTCTCTACTCTCCTGAATTAATTGATCAGCTACCTAATTGCATTTCCTTCATTTACGCCTATACTTTCAAGGTATTTAATTGACTGCAAAACACTTAAGGTTATAAAAGCACTGTAAAAATGTGAGTCTTTCATTACTATTTGGGCTCTTCATCTGAACATAGTGGCCACATGTTTATCTGTAACACAGTCATTGCTTCTCAGGTAATTCACAGCATGTGAAACACTCTTGAGATGTGTGGATCTCCCATTGTGGCAAACGCAACTACTCATGCCAACATACCAAACTGGCACCAGTATGAAAAACAAATGACTGCATATTTCCAGTGGGATATAAAAATAACTATATATTGATAGTATGCTATCTGCCATAGCCAGATGGCAGTCTGTCCTCAGTACTATCCAGGACATGGCATGGAGTCTCTGGAACACACGCTGGAGGTATGAGAAACATAGTCCTCTGCCTATTAGCCCTGCAGTTATTACTACGTTTAGATAATGAATAGTCACCTGGGGTTTAGGACCTTTGCGCACTGCTGTCTAAGCAGCAATAGAAAAATACCCCCAAAACAAGCTTTCAGTGAAGTTAATGGCTTTTAGTATTTCATTTCTGAAATATTAACTGCTGAATGCTTGATATGAATGTTAAAGGAGTGCCATATTGTTAAAGCAGATATCCTGAGATGGTATGTCTCATAGGAAAGTGTATCTCTAGGGAATTAGGCTTACAGTTGGTAAAGGATGGATGAGTGGTGCACTCTGACATGAATTTTCACATTCCAGCACTTAATGCCGTTACTAGGCCTTCTGGCTAATATAAAGCACACTTTGTTCTTTGGTTTGATGTCCAGCTCAGCTGTTTTTTGTCATTCTTTAGCATGTATTTGACTCTTGGAATAAGCACAAAGCAAAGAAAGTTTGTGAAAACTTTGTACAAAAAGTTAATCTGGGAGCAGCGCTATTGTATATTTTCACTAAGCCTTGCTCCATGTAGACAATGTCCTAGCCTCAAAACATTGTACATGGGGGTCAAGGCCCAAGTGCAGTTTGAAGCTGAAGCAAGGGTAGAGGACAGAGGACCAAAATGGACAGACTTCATTCAGTCCCCATTAAAATTATACACACTATCATCATTCTCATGTAATACTTTGACCTGATATTATTTGAAGTTAATCGCAGTTTATGGTAATGTGAGAATCAGGAAATTGAGCTGATCAGAGCAGTTGTCCGATAGTACATCCCAGGACATTGTGGGAGGCTAGGGAGGAAATTGCGGGTCCCCTAGATGAGATATTTGAATTATCGATAGTCACGGGTGAGGTGCCTGAAGATTGGAGAGTGGCAAATATCGTGCCTTAGTTTAAAAAGGGCTGCAGGGAAAAGCCTGGGAACTACAGGCCAGTGAGACTCACATCTGTGGTGGGTAAATTGTTGGAAGGTATTTTGAGAGACAGGATCTACAGGCAGTTAGAGATGCAAACACTGATTAGGGACAGTCAGCATGGCTTTGTGAATGGAAAATCATGTCTCACAAATTTGATTGAGTTTTTTGAAGGGGTAACCAAGAAGGTAGATGAGGGCAGTGCAGTTGATGTTTTCTATGTGGACTTTAGCAAGGCCTTTGACAAGATACCGCATGGTAGACTGTTGCATAAGATTAAATCTTAAAGGATCCAGGGTGAGGTATCTAAATGGATACAAAATTGGCTTCTTGACAGAAGCCAGAAGGTGGTGAGGTCAGTGCAACATCGAGGGCCGAAGGGCCTGTACCGCACTGTTACGTTCTATGTTATTTGTCATTTATATTAATGATTTGGATGAGAATACAGGAGGCATGGTTAGTAAGTTTGCAGATGACACCAAGATTGGTGGCATAGTGGACAGTGAAGAAAGTTATCTCCGATTGTAATGGGATCTTGATCAATTGGACCAGTGGACTGACGGATGGCAGACGGAGTTTAATATAGACAAATGTGAGGTGATGCATTTTGGTAGATTGAACCAGGACAGGACTTACTCAGTTAATGGTTCGGGGTTTGGGAAGAGCTACAGAACAAAGAGATCTCGGGGTACAGGTTCATAGCTCCTTGAAAGTGGAGTCACAGGTGGACAGAATGGTGAAGAAGGCATTCGGCATGCTTGGTTTCATCGATCAGAATATTGAACCCTGGATAATGGATGCAGGGATTCCTCAGGTAGTGAGGAATTATCCATCTCTGATATTCCATGGCCTTATTATCGCTAAATCTACCACCATTAACATCTTGGGAATTACCACTGTCCGGAAAATTAACTACACCACTCATAAATTCTTTGCACACAAGAACAGTTCAGAGGCTGGGAATTCTGAAAACATAAATCCTGACTCCCCAAAGCCTGTCCACCATCTACAAGGACTTGTTGTAAATGTGATGGAATACTCTCATCTGCATGGATTAGTGCAGCTTCGAAAGCACTCGAGAAACGCGACAATCATCTAGGACAAAGGAGCCTGCTTGATTGACTCCCTATCCACGACCTATTCACAGTGACAGCAGAGTGTACTACCTACAAAATGCACTGCAGCGCCTCGTCAACACTTCTTCGATGGCCCGTTCCAAACTCAAAGTGTATCACCTAGAAGAGTGAGGGCAACAGACACATGGGAGCATCACCATCAGCTAGTTCCACTCCTATCCTTACTTGTAGCTATATCCCCATTCCTTTGCTGCCAAAGGTTTGGAACTCCTTTCCTAAGTACAGGATTGTGGGTATACAAACACCCCACAGACCGCAACAGTTCAAAAAAGTGGCTCACCACCGCCTCGAGAAATGGGAAATAAATGATGGCCCAGCCAGCAACACATTCAACCCATGGACAAATAACAAAAGTCAGATGTTACTTGGTTCTATTAGTTATCCTGTATGGACCTAATGAAAGTTGCTTTTGTAATTGACAAACTTTAATTGCAGTCTTCCAAGTGTCACAGACTGTCACATCTCATTAGACCAGCAACCAAACAGTGCCATTTTTTCTCCAGTCTTGGTGCCTGTCACTGGACTAACTGCCTAGTAAAAGTGCAGTTTTGAAGGTTGGATCCTGCCTGCACTCTGTGCAGTGACATAACAGGTGCAATGCCAAAACTGAATTGCTTTTCACATGTGCACACCAGTGACACTTACATCTCGAGAACAAATATAACAAAAAATCCATTTGCTTCCATAATTTTTTAATACTCTTGCCTAACAAGTTAACTTCTGGTTTCATGGATTTGTTTTGGAGGTGATGAGGAGACATTTCCAAGTTTCCACTGCCCTTTGTCTGAAAACACTCAAATTTTATTGCACTGCTCCCTTGTTCTGGACTCTCATCAGAGGAGAGAGTTTCTCCCTATCAAATCTTTTAATAATCTTAAACCTCAATTATCTTACCCCTTAATCATCTAAACTCAAAGAATAAAATTCAGTCCTCTTCATTTAACTCTCTTTTTTTTAGCCTCATCATTCTGGCAATTCTGTGATATGCTTCATTGATTGTGTCCTCTTAAAGGTGCATGTCAGAACTTAATATGGTGTGGACTCTGAATTTATATAACTTTCGCATTGCTTACACCCCTTTGTATTCTGTTCTTTTTGAAATCATGGCTAGCTTGCCATATCATTTTTGTACCTATCCAACTAGCTTTTAGTGATTTATGTACTTGAACCTCTAAATCTCTTTGCTCATCTACAGTTTCTTTTTATATTCTACAGCCCTGAAGCAGCAGAAGGTTCCACATTCGATGTAGAAGTGGGTGATATCATTCTTACGGCAACAGATGGGCTCTTTGATAACATGCCAGACTACATGATCTTGCAGCAATTGGGACAACTGAAGGTATGGAGTTTGTAGCCAAGTTGAGTCACCGGCTCTCCATTTAGTTTATGCTAACTTGTCCATTCTGCCTTTGTGGGTGCCCTGAACCTCCCATTGTACCTCAAACTAATAGTTGTATTAAGACTGGAGTTCTCTTAAATTTTGCGCTGATTTGGTTGGTGGGTTTGGAGTGATTGGAGGTAGATGAGTGGGATTATGGTTTTTGTAGCCTGTGCAGCAACATTCTTACCATTAAACCCCGAGTTTGAAAGCTCGCACCTTGTTCATAGAATCATAGAATCCTACAGTGCAGAAAGAGGCCCTTCGGTCCATCGAATCTGCACCGAACACAATCCCACCCAGGGCCTACCCCCATATCCCTACATATTATACCCACTAATCCCTCTAACCTCCGCTACCCTGGACACTAAGGGGCAATTTCTTAGCACGGCCAATCAACCTAACCCGCACATCTTTGGACTGTGGGAGGAAACTGGAGCACCCGGAGGGAACCCATGCAGACACGAGGAGAATGTGCAAACTCCACACAGACAGTGACCCGAGCCAGGAATTGAACCCAGATCCCTGGAGCTGTGAAGCAGCAGTGCTAACCCACTGTGCTACCGTGCCGCCCACAATTGTTAGAGAACTGTAAAGGAGTGGGAGGTGCAAAGTAGCCTGGGTGCCTTTCTTGACACAAAAACAGAAAAATGCCTTAAAATCTCAGCAGGTCTGACAGCATCTGTGGAGAGAGAGAGCAGAGCCAACGTTTCGAGTCTAGATGACCCTTCGTCAGAGCTGAGAGGGCCTTCCTTGAGCCTGGTATATTTTTCTACAAGTTGTGCGAGGAAACATTTCCATCTATTCTCTGAAGTGGAATTGTTTGTGATTTTCTCATGGCTGTCGTTTTCTCCCAGTTGAATGAAACTGCCCTTTCTAGAAATCAAATCAGTTTTATTTATCCAAGAACAAACTTAATGACTGCAATGAAGTGAACACGTTGTTGAACTTTAAACTTGTTGTTGACTTTTCATTAAACCCTGGGGTTTTTTTTTCAAATATTTTCATGACTGGAACTTTCTACTTGAGTATTGTGTGAGCAATAAGTAATCGAAAATGCTTAAGCTTCCTGCTCACCCGTCTCAAAAATCCCTGATGTTTGGTGTCAGTACAAAATGATTGTCTTGGATTCACACGCTTGAGATAGGTTTGTAAAATTAGAGACTGATTTTATTCCACAATCATGATGTCTGTGCCATTTTGACTGTTTTTTGAAAGTGATTACAGGACCCTTTTGCAGGGAATTTCTGAATGTGGTTCATATCTCGAGTTAACATAAAACCCCGAACCTGATTCCTGTGCAGACTTTAATCTGAAAGGAGAATATTTGGCTTCTACATGATGTTCATGATGTGGTACACCACAAATGTTGGTGGCGTGTCATGGTTTGACAGTGTCTTCTGACTTGATTTACTTACAAAACGTACTCAAACAATGTTGTGTTTATGTGTGTACTTGACTGCGTTTTATTCTGTTGTGTCTTAATGCTTGTACAGCAAAGATTAAAGAATGAAAAGGTTGCCGCTAGTGGAGCTTCATTAGATAGGTGTTGCTTACTAACAGTCCCGGATAGAAGAGAAGGAAAATCTCTCATCTCCCTCTGATGATGACACCATGTAATCATGTGACACTCTAGAGGTTTACAATACATAGCAATTATCCTTTCAGATTGTGAGATACTCAGAAACTGTCTACGGGGAGGAAACTCATTCCAGGAGGAGATCGCAGCCTGATCTTGGCCTTTTGAGTTGCAGCGTGAGCTTATTTCCTGCAGTTTTATTCTGCCATTTTTTCAGTGAAGAGGAAAAGCTAGCTGATTGTCTCCCTTGGTTTTTATGATATTAACACAGCTGCATCTGAAGTAGGCAGGTTTGTCAAGAGATTCTCCATCGTGGTGGATTGCTGATTGAGGCAAGCACTCATTCCATATTACATACAACACGTTGGAAAGGATGGACTACAAGTCGCTTGTTAAGAGTCACTTTCTCCTGCAAAGGGAACTGCATTAATAAGAGTCTCGTGTAATGTAGCTGTTATTGCCAAACAGCTGCCAGTGTACCCCACCTCTGACTGTAACATATTTTGCACTCTATCCTTTCCTTCTCTATGAACAGTATGCCTTGTCTGTATAGGGCACAAGAAACAATACTTTTCACTATATACTAAAACATGTGACAAATCAAATCAAAACTTTCTGAAAAACCCTCCTGCCCCTGGAATGAGGGAACATCCCTCCTGCACCCAGGCTTCCAGAGTAACATCTGTGAACCTTGCTGCCTGTGCTGTTCTGGTTTCTATTTCATTACTCTCTTGAATTCCCCAAAATAACCTTTTCCTCATCTTATTGCTCAATGTTTACTATGTCAAATATATTATAGTGAAGATTTAAAACACGTTCAATGCAGAGGAATATAACTATTTCACTACATTACATTCATTGGAAAATGTAAAGTGTTGATAGGATCAATACATTGACTTTGGATTCAGTGTTATGCACGCTGTGGCATATTTTAATCCATTTTGCAGATAATTGTGACATTGGGTGAAGATCGGGGAGCAGGACCATTTCATTTCTGTCGCAACAAATTCCAGCCAGTCGATATTGATATACGTTGTCATGCTTACCCCAGTCCAACGCCGGCATCTCCACACCAAGCAAATGGCACCCAGCCAAGTAAATTGGTGTGATGTTATATAATGACCCAGAAAGGCCTGACATTCACACTGATGAGTGAAATATGAGTGAGTTTGTATACTGCTGATGACAGATGCATTCGTTTTATAAAAGTTCACGGTTATGTAACATTGCTCCCAGCGCTCAGAACATGTTGGCCTTCTGCTGAAGTACAGCATGAATTGACCAGAATGATATCACACCTTAAATTGAGGACTGATTTCATAAACTAAGCTTGTAGGCAGACCTCTGCAAACAGCAATGATCTGCTGGGAGACCAGTGCACTTGGATCGGTGTGTAGGAAGGATCCTCTGGGGTTTGCGCCCTGTTGCAACACCAGCGAGTTGACACGGGAGAGACCCCATTCACCCGCTCCAGGTGTGGGTAAGGATCGACTGGTTCTATCCACTCTCTCCCATGGTTCAGAGGCCCTAGACAGGGAACATAGATGTTTTTAAAGTTTGAGATTGTGGAGTAATCAAACCAGGATATATAAAATGACCGAACAGTTCAATAGGGTGCAATAGAAAGGGATAATGCGGAATAAACTCAGCAGGTTTGGCAGCATCTGTGGAGAGAGAAACCAAAGTTAACATTCTGAGTCCGTGTATTATATTAGTTCAATCTGGTGGATGAAAAGAACCCAGATCAAGAGAGACAGTTTTAAAAATAGAGATAGGTCTCAAAAACATAACATCAGAAATAACCTGTTTTGTAAAAGCTGTTTTGCCATTTGCTTGGGTCATGGCTGATTTTCTGTCTTGACTCTTGATGTGGAGATGCCGGCGTTGGACTGGGGTAAACACAGTAAGAAGTCTCTCAACACCAGGTTAAAGTCCAACAGGTTTATTTGATAGTAAACGCCACAAGCTTTCAGAGTGCTGTTCCTTCGTCAGGTGAGTGGAGGGAACAGAACTCGCCACTCACCTGACGAAGGAACAGCGTTCCAAAAGCTTGTGGCGTTTACTATCAAATAAACCTGTTGGACTTTAACCTGGCGTTGTGAGACTTCTTACTGTGTTGACTCTTGATGCCAGGAAGTATTAACTCTCATCAGATACACAGGAAATCTGGAATTCTGATCTCCAATGGCTGCGTGTGGATGCTGAGAGTTTGTTAACATTTTCAAGACTAAGATGATTTGATTTTTATTGTGAAAGGGTATCAAGGGACACAGAACAAGGGTCGATAAGTGGAGTTTGGATACAAATCAGCCAGGATCTAATAGAATAGCAGATTGGGGTTAAGAGCCTGAATGCTTTCTATTCCTTTCAAATGGGAACCAAAGCATCTGGCATCTATTTGCTGCTGCTTGTCACCACCAGGAGATCTGCTGTCATGACGTGTCATGCTCATCTGTCTTGCATCATCGTCTCTCATCCACTGTAGTTCCTTTCTAACCTGTCTGTCATCCAACCACTTCTAGGTTGGTCCCTCTTTCCCTTTGCCCTCTAGCAGAAATTTCTGGACTTTTTCCCCTCTGATCCAATGGCCGAAATACTGACATTGACTTTTCTGTCTGTCACTTTTTTGCTGATGCAAGTTCAAGCACCTGTCCTTTTGTTTTATGGACCTTGTGTGGAATTCTAGTTTAAATAGTTTAAATTTAGTTAATATGATTCATGTGGTGGGCCATAAATGACCTGAGAACCTAAGCTATTTATCATTTTTCAGCCCTCGGCATCCAGAAAGGGTAAGTTGGTTTTGAAACAGTTTCTGGAATATGGCTGTAAGCAGGTTTTTATTCCCAGTCAGTAGAAAGGAGAGAGAAATGTTTGCTTGTGATCTTGACATATCACACATTCCATGACTGAAGTTACCTGCTCCCATTTACTTGGACTATTTAGTAATTTTCTTTGCTCCATCATTGTATTAGTCTCCAATTTCTATAAACAACTGGTGTCTGACGTGATGTAAATTGGGAAGACTAATGTGCACACTCAGTCTTTGCCCATTCCATTGTACAATTATTGCTTCATCCAAGTGAAGAGTAAAATACCAGGAAATAATCGATATTTTTTCATTCATTCAGAGGATGTGGGTGTCGCTGACTAGGTTTATGGCCCATCCCTAACTGCCCTTGATAAGGTGATGGTTAGCTGTCGTCTTGAACTGTTGCAATCCGAGGTGTAGGTACACCCTCAGTGCTGTTAGGGAGGGGGTTCCAGGATTTTGACTCATCAGACGTTCCTTCGCTGTCGCTATATATTTCAAAGTCAAGATGGTGAGTGACCTGGAGGGAAGCCTCCAGTCGGTGGTGCTCCCCAGGTATCTGCTGCCTTTTCCTTATAGGCAGTAGAGGTTGTGGGTTTGGAAGATGCTATCAGAAGAGCCTTGGTGAGTTGCTGCAGTGCATCTTGTAGATGGACACACTATGCATTGGTGATGGAAGGATTTCAATGTTTGTGGAAGGGGTTCGCCATCAAGAGGGGCTGCCTTGTCCTGGATGGTGTTGAGCTTGTTGTGTTGTTGGAGCTACACACATCTAGGCAAGTGGAGAACATTCCATCACACCCCTGACTTGTGTCTTGTTGATGTTGAATATCCGATATTCATAGAAAAGGGCCAAAGTACAATAGTTTTGACCCTTCATAACTATGACTTCTATATCAATCAGCCTTTTCCCTCAGAATTAGAAAGGTAGATGAATGAGTTGTCGACCTTGTATAACTGTATTCTTGAGGGAGCAGATGTGTATGTGCCTAAGGAATTCCTGAAATTTTCATTTGAGAGCTTCTATGTCAGATGTCCCATGGCTGATTTCTCTTATTCTGGCTTCCTGTTTCCTGAGTCTGCTCCTGTGTCCTATCTATCTGATCGTGTCTCATAATGTGGAAACATTTTCATTACTAAAAGCACAATTGATAGAGCTTCCTTGTTGCTTCATGATCCAGCTCACTATATTTGAAAATTAAATAGAACTGAGATTAAGAAGTACCCCTCTGAAGTTCGGAATGTATAGAACATAGAATATTACTGCGCAGTACAGGCCCTTCAGCCCACGATGGTGTGCCAACCTGTGAAACCAATCAAAGCCCATCTAACCTACACTATTCCAATATCATCCATAAGTTTATCCAGTGAACCATTTAAATGCCCTTAATATTGGCAAGTCCACTACTGTTACAGGCAGGGCATTCCACGCCTTTACTACTGAGTAAAGAACCTACTTTTGACACCTGTCCTATATCTATCACCCCTCAATTTAAAGCTATGTCCCCTCGTGTTAGCCATCACCATCCAAGGAAAAAAGGCTCTCACTGTCCACCCTATCTAATCCTCTGATTATCTTGTATGCCTCAATTAAATCACCCCTTAACCTTCCTCTCTCTAATAAAAACAGCCTCAAGTCCCTCATAAGACCTTCCCACCATACCAGGCAACATCCTGGTAAATCTCCTCTGCACCCTTTCCATTGCTTCCACATCCTTCCTATAATGTGGCGACCAGAACTGTACGCAATACTCCCAAGTACAGCCACACCAGAGTTTTGTACAGCTGCAACATGACCTCGTGGCTCCGAAACTCAATCCCTCCTCCAATAAAAGCTAACACACCATACACCTTCTTAACAACCCTGTCAACCTGGGTGCCAACTTTCAGGGATCTATGTACTTGGATACCGAGATCTCTCTGCTCATCTACACTACCAAGTATTTTACCATTATCCCTGTATTCCTGTTACTCCTTCCAAAGTGAATCACCTCACACTTTTCCACATTAAACTCCATTTGCCACCTCTCAGCCCAGCTCTGCAGCTTATCTATGTCCCTCTGTAACCTGCAATATCCTTCCGCACTATCTACAACTCCACCGACTTTAGTGTCATCTGCACATTTACTAACCCATCCTTCTACACCCTCATCCAGGTCATTTATAAAAATGACAAACAGAAGTGGCCCCAAAACAGATCGTTGCGGTACACCACTAGTAACTGAACTCCACGATGAACATTTCCCATCAACCACCACCCTCTGTCTTCCTACAGCTATCCAATTTCTGATCCAAACTGCTATATAACCCTCAATCCCATGCCTCCTTATTTTCTGCAATAGCCTACTGTGGGGAACCTTATCAAACGCTTTATAGAAATCCATATACACCACATAGAACATGTTCTTATGTTCTTACATCAACTGCTTTACCCTCATCCACCTCTTTGGTCACCTTCTCAAAGAACTCAATAAGGTTTGTGAGACATGACCTAAGAACATAAGAAATAGGAGCAGGAGTAGGCCATCTAGCCCTTCGAGCCTGCCCCGCCATTCAATAAGATCATGGCTGATCTGTCGTGGCTCAGTTCCACATTCCCGCCCTCTCCCCATAACCCTTAATCCCCTCTCTTATCAAAAACCCATCAACCTACCCTTCACAAAACTGTGTTGACTACCCCTAATCAAATTATTCCTTTCTGGATGATTATAAGTCCTATCTCTTATAATCCTTTCCAAGACTTTGCCCACAACAGAAGTAAGGCTCACTGGTCTATAATTACCAGGGCTGTCTCTACTGCCCTTCTTGAACAAGGGGACAACATTTGCTATCCTCCAGTCTTCTGGCACTATTCCTGTAGACAATGACGACATAAAGATCAAAGCCAAAGGCTCTGCAATCTCCTCCCTAGTTTCCCAGAGAATCCTAGGATAAATCCCATCTGGCTCAGGGGACTTATCTAATTTCACACTTTCCAGAATTGCTAACACCACCTCCTTATGAATCTCAATCCTGTCCAGTCTAATAGCCTGTATCTCAGTATCCTCCTCGACAGCATTGTCTTTCTCCCGTGTGAATATTGACGAAAATATTCATTTAGTGCTTCTCCTATCTCTTCAGACTCCATGCACAACTTCCCCACTACTGTCCTTGACTGGCCCCAATCTTACCCTAGTCATCCTTTTACTCCTGACATACCTATAGAAAGCTTTAGGGTTTTCCTTATCCTACTTGCCAAAAACTTCTCATGTCCCCTCCTGGCTCTCCTTAGCTCTCTCTTTAGATCCTTTCTGGCTAACTTGTAACTCTCAAGTGCTGTAACTGAGCCTTCACATCTCATCTTGACATAAATCTCCTTTTTCCTCTTCACAAGCCATTCAACTTCTTCAGTAAACCATGGTTCCCTCACTCGACCACTTCCTCCCTGCCTGACAGGTACATACTTATCAAGGACACGCAGTAACTGATGCTTGAATAAACTCCACATTTCAATTGTGCCCATCCCCTGCAGTTTCCTTCCACATCCTATGCAACCTAAATCTTGCCTTTTTAACAATAAGATGCCCAGCTCATGGAGGCAAGCAACATTGCCTCACCCCAAACCCAGCTCACAAACAAGAACAGTGTTGGAATACCACAGCATCATAATTTATTTTCCCCCAGCTATATGTCTTGCCCTGCAGTATAAACCTGTCCCTTTCCATTGCTAAAGTAAACATGACCAAATTGTGGTCACTATCACCAAAGTGTTCACCTACCTCCAAATCTAACACGTGGCCTGGTTCATTACCCAGTACCAAATCCAATGTGGCCTTGCCTCTTGTTGGCCAATCTACATACTGTGTCAGGAAACCCTCCTGCACACATTGGACAAAAACTGACCCATCTAAAGTACTCAAACTAAAGCATTTCCAATATTTGTAAAGTTAATGTCCCTCATAACAACTACCCTGTTACTTTCCCTCCCATCCAGAATCATTTTTGCAATCCTTTCCTCTACGTCTCTGGAACTTTTCAGAGACCTATAGAAAACTCCCAGCAGTGTGACCTCCTTTCCTGTTTCTAACCTCGGCCTATGCTACCTCAGTAGACAAGTTCTCATCAAACGTCCTTTCTGCCACCATAATACTGTCCCTGACTAACAATGCCACACCTCCCCCTCTTTTACCACCTTCCCTGATCTTACTGAAACATCTAAACCCTGGAATCTGCCACAACCATTCCTGTTCCTGCTCTATCCATGTCTCTGAAATGGCCACAACATCGAAGTCCCAGGTACCAATCCCACGCTGCAAGTTCACCCACCTTATTCCGGATGGCCCTGGAATACCGCACCTGGTGTTCTCGGGCTGCAATCCAACATGTGGTATTCCGACACTGTTCCTGCTTGTGAGCTGGGTTTGGGGTCAGATGAGGCCTCCATGAACTGGGCATCTAATTGTTAAAAAATCTTATAACTCTAGGTAAAGGAGGCATGTTATTCCATTCAACCATCAGTTTCCTGATGTGGCAGAGAGATGGCCAGGCTGCCGGTTATTCCCAGAAAATACACCATTTTTGAATAAAAATCTAGAGTTTAGTACTTACAATAGGGAGGGGAAGTTAACAAGAAATGTATGCATAGTTTTATTAATGCTGGAACTGAACATTACACTAACTTTTTTTTTACAGGACTCAAGTTATCAGAGTATGAAGGCGACAGTGAAAAGTATAGCTGAACAGGCCCAACAGTTAGCGTATGATCCAAACTACATGTCTCCCTTCGCACAGCATGCCTGTGAAAACGGACTCAATGTCCAAGGTAAGCTATTGCTTTCTCCCTTGCTCATTTTCCAGTACACAATGAATTGCCCAGGGTTTCCCGTCCTGAAGCGATGAAAGGTTACAAGTGAAGAATTATCTGCTTCACAGCTGTGTCCTTCAGCTGCTCTCCTGCTACATAAACCAGAGTCCCAAACCAAGCTATAGAGTTGGAACTGCTAATATTTTCGTATAATTCTGTTGACTCCCGTGCTCAGTGCGGACAGCTGGGATTTCATGGTTCATTTCTGTTCCTCAGTAGAGGTTTTAGTCTCATCTCTGCAAGCAGGGGAGGACAGCAACATTGAGGGGAACTGGGAACAGATTGTGTACCTGATTACTTATCCAGAGATTGATCTGCAATCCAGTACTATACCAAGAATATTCAGGCCTGACCTCCCATAGAATCCCTGCATTGCAAAAGGAGGCCATACGGCTCATCAAGTCTGAACTGACTCTCCAAAAGAGCATCTTACCCAAACCCACCCAGCTGCCCTCTGCCCATAACCCCATGCATTCACCATGATCAATCCACCCAACCTGCACATCTTTGGACTATGGGAGGAAACCGGAACACTCGGAGGAAATCCACGTAGACGTGGGGAGAACGTGCAAACTCCACACAGTCAGTCACCCAAGGCTGGAATTGAACCCGGGTACCTGGCGCCAAGAGACAGCAGTGCTAACCGCTGTTCCACCATGCCAACCACAAGGAGAGCCTGCTCTTCTTCCCCTTTTGAAGTTTCTCTCTTTGTGTCTATTGAGATGTTTCCCCAAGGAAAGAAAGCACTTAGTAATGGGAAAGAGCTGGAAAAGGGGGAAATCAGCCTCTGGGGATCTTTTATGCATCATAGAGTGAACTGGCTGTGTGTTGTGCTGTAATTTCTGAAATGCACACACATGTTCAAATTTGCAAATTATAGCTCAGTTCTATTTTTCATACAAGCAAGACCCCAGCTTGTGCTGGTTGAGATGCGTGTTTTCTGTTTAAACTGTTTACTCAGCACGGTGTTCTTTAGGCATAATTTTAATTTTAAACTGAGGATTTTTTTCCATGTTTGCTCATTTTAAATGTTAGTGTATGAAAACTCACTCCTCAATGTTCTGTGTACATGTGGCAGGAGGTTCAAGTGTTGAGACAGGTGTTCTTGTGGCTGTGGACTATTGCACTTTGTGTCCACGGCTTGCTAGTTTGCCATTGTTCCATTAAGGCCTAATCAACTTGAGTTAACTCCACTGTAACATCTGATAATCTTCAGGCGAACCACTTAACACCATCGATAATTCAGCATTTAAAATAAAATTTATTTTGTAGGTGGCAAGCCAGATGACATCACAGTGCTATTATCAGTAGTGACTGAGAGCAAAGAATGAAGAAGAAATCTTATCTCACTGACCACAAGCACTAAGCTGACACACCTCGAAGAGTGGCATCCGTGAATCTCTGTTTTATGAATCCCACAAATCTCTGCTGGTGTGTCCTGTCAGAGGTGACTTTTGATCTATGCAGATAAAAACATTCATGGAGTACAAGTAGTTGAAATATTGGGTGAATGATTCTCCTATTCAATCCCATAGTTTGGAAAACTTATGCTTTGCCCTTGATTTCTTTTTACGTCCTGTTGAGGCTCTATAGAATAAACTGACCTCAAAAACTCTATCCCTATCTCAGCGCCCTTACAAACATCTCCACCTTTTTCTGTTCGGTCATTAAAGACTGACAACCATTCGGTCTCCTTGAACAATTTTGCTCGGAGCGATTCATGGAAATCCTGCAAGTCAAAAGGTGGGTGTTTTTTTTTAAAAGTTGTGAAACAAGTTATTTGAATAGTTGCCCTGCCCCACTTTGCTAAAAGCCTTGCTACAAATTACAAATATCTATCTTATTTTTATCAAACCGTAGATTTGACTGAAACACGGGAGTCACGGATGAATGATTTGGGATGCTCACGCTATATTGCCAATGTCTTTTGCCCCAGATGCCACTGGAATGTGTCAGTTTCTAGACCAGACTCTGGGAAAGGGAATGTAAATTGACTAGGAGAGAGTCTTGTTTTTTTTTAAAGAATCGAAAATGGTTGAATTTTTGAACAATGCAGAGTCCAATTTTGACAAAAGCTGGTTTTCTGCACTAGGTGCCTGCTGGAGCATATAACTTGTTTCCAGAACAGAACTCTTTCAAATCTCAATGGCAGCCATTACAGTGCCTAATAACCCACTGTATTGAGAAACAGACTAGTTGCAGAATCCTCATCGTTTATCAGCATGGCTGTCACTGTATTCACACTGCTTTAAATAAGAATGTATAGTGGCTACCTTAACCTCTGTACAGTGGACTCTTCTGATCCAAAGCTGTTTTCTAGAACTGATTTGTGGGCAATCCATTTGGATTTCATTGAGTTGAATCACTGTTAATGTGTGTCAATAATGAGTTTAAGTGTCACTACAGAAACTTCATGCTGTGAAAAGTCTGCAGACCAGTGGGTAGAAGAGAGCAGCGAACTCTCAATTGTCTTGTGGGCTACGTCTGAAATCAACAAAATGGACAGTGTGATCTGTCATCTGAAATATTCCTGACGTGTGACAATTCCTGCACCAAGCCAGAAGCTCCTTGTTGCCAATTCTCCGCAGAATAAAATATACTATCCCAAGATCAACGAATAAATCTTAGGAGTGTGAAGACTACCCTGCTGAAATTGTAGAACTGAACTGGACCAGAATTTAACAGTAATGGTTGTCAGAATTTTAGTGGTACTGGTGGGTTGTTCCATACCCTGAATCACATTATTTAAAAATTTCATCTGATTTTATTTGATGCATTTTATTTGGAAAGTTTTCTAAACTTGGTAGCGTGGATGCATAGTACTTTAAATCTTTTCCACAGCCATACAGCTATATTTTTTTAAGAATCTAAAATGAATAGAAACTACTTGAAGATCTTTGTGCCCTATACTTAAATTCTCGAAGGTATAATTATGGTTTCAGCTGGCTGTGAGTTCTTCCAACCCTATCTTGAAACTATTTAAATGCTTTCCTACGTCAGAGATATCGGGTAACAGTGTGTAATATGAGAGTTATGCCAGTGTTAAACGTTCTCCCATGGGTATGGTATAATCGGCTGTTAACCTTTTGTAACACCTGGAGATCAGCAGCAGAATGTAACCTGTTGGCTGCTCACTACATAGACCATCTGCCTCTCTGTGCCCCCTTATGAACTGGCACCTTGTGATCAGGTTTTTGTTATCAGTAGTCAGCAATGTTAGCTTTGTATTGGTTTGTGTTGGTTGGTTTGTCAGGTAAATACAACTGCACTGAATTTGGGCAAATGGGTAACTAGTTTTGAGGATAGATGTGAGTTTTACTGGGCAGGTTGTCTGGAAGAACAAGCTGGTGGATGATGATGATTGAACAGAAAATGCGTCCTGCAGTTGGTGTCAAAGAATAAGTCATTGCTGGAAGAAACGAATGTCCTGTAACGACTGCAGTGATTGAAATATATCTGTGGTCAGAAAACTTTGCACTAAAGACCTGATTCATGTGCCTGTCATATTTCTGGGTTTTCTAAATGTAAATCTGTGATTAGCCTGCTCAATGTTGACACTGCTGTCTGTGTAGGTTGTGACTTCATTAACCCGAACTGGTAGAGCTGAAGTTCTGTAACCCAGATGGAGAGCAGTAGTGAGCAGATTGACTGACTGCTTGTTTCAGCTGCTGCAGCAGAGTGTTTTTAACAAGTGTCTGACAGCAGTTTGGGAGGGGAGGACTTGTTCCAGATCATATTGGTCTATCAGCAAAGGCCAGGTCTAAGCAATCTGTCCCTTGACTGCAGAGTGTGCTCAGTGTAAAAAAGAACAAGAAATGGAGAAAGGAACCAAATTCAAAGGGGAAAGGAACATTTGAAATAATTGGACTTGATGTCCTTAGAACATTTAGAATCGTGTTTCTTTCCCCCAGAGCAGTAAATTCCAAAGCTCAAAAGAGAAGCTGACAGGCCCTTATCTCCCTCACTACTGCTGTTTGACATAGTTCAATACCCTCCATTTGAACAAAGCACAAGTTATAACTGGTTCAGATTGTTTTTTGGGAAAGAAGATAGTTGCTGCTGTTTGAATTTGGAGCCATAGGTATTGCTGCAGTGATATGTCTGTGATCCTCTGTAAATAATGTCTGTATATAGTCAGTCCATGTGCTGTGTACATGGGTTTTTACAAGTGTTTTTAAGTTTTGGTTCTGTTGTAGTCTTTAAATTTAGAAATACAAAGTTAAGCTTTATTCAGCTTTGTTTTTAGTCTGTTACCTGCGATTGTACAGAATAAGGAATTGAGTATCAGCACACTGTTGTGGGAATATTGCACTGAAATCTTTCAAGGATACTATGATCTTCCTATAGAAATCAGATTTTGTAAATGCAGTATGTGGCCCAGTTTTTCTTAAACAGCTATGTACAACATAGTTATACATGACAATAGATATATTAGGTTTATCCACATTCTTAAAAAATAGGCTGTCAAATGAGGGGCTTATGGCCATCACCTCTTCCTGCCATATTACAACATCTCCAAACCAAGAAAAGAAATCAGTGCATTGATTCATGTACAAGGAGCATCTGTAGCAATCATCACACTTTACTTTTGTACCTGGTGGGCTTTGATCCATCAACTGGGATGAAATTCAAACTGGGAAGAGGGGGGCAAGAGAAGTGAAGAGCACTTTATTCTCTTTGAAGTCTCCATGCACATTGTGCTCGTAAAAGCAAAGAATTTTGCAACACCAGAATGCCATTCTGTTTTTATTTCATGCCTGCAGCATCTTCTGTCATGGTTAGGATCCAGGATGTACTGCCTGAGAGTGATCTGAGCAGGTTCCATCGAAATATTCAAAAAGGAATTGGTTATAATCTGAACAGGAAGAATGTACAGGGCAAAAGCAAGGAGAGACACTTGGTAAGTTTCTCCTGTGGGTAGTGACACAATGGACAGAATGGCCTTTACTGTGCTGTAAAATTCTGTGATTCTGATTCCAAGCTCCTAGGCCTGCAATGAAAGAGAGATCTTGCGCATTTGCAAAGCTTGGAAGCTATCTTTGAATCTTTTGAGGCAAAAGGAGAAATGGCTGGAGGGTAAGAGAGACTTTGCATATATCATTCTACAATTGGATACTCTTTAAAATGAATCTCCTTACAAGGGTATGCCTTTTTGTCAAAGCTAAATGCTTGAGAATCCAGCATGAGCCTAATAGATGGCAATAAATCAGGTGTACAACATCAGCAGAACTGGCATGAAGCAAATGTCCTGTATAAATTCTTGAATAAATGCCCATAAGTACAGCGTATGTGGAAACCTAACTGTTCCTTATTGAAAACATTAAACAAGTTTGTTTTGATTCTCGTTTCTTCATTTCCCATTATTTTGCCTCCATGTTGCAAAATAATCTATATAAAATCTGTTCAGAACTGGCAAATCTTGTCTTCTACAGACAAGGCTCTAAGAGACCACATTTGCCACACATGCGCTGCAGAAATGGCCAGTTCCTTTTCTCACTTGTCATTGATCAGAAATTGCACCCATTCCTTCACCAGTAGGATTGCACAAGTGACACAAAGGCAAACCTAATTAGTAATCTTTACAACTTCCTGAAATAAACCAGGCATTAAAGTGCTCTGTGTGGCCTGAGCCCAGGTTTTGTGTGTGCAATTAGCACTGTGGTCAGAAACCAATCATCCGTGCTTTTGGATTACAGTTAGCGCTCATCTTGTTATCCAATAGTAATATAAATTCAACAAGTTTAAGTTGGTTGACATTTAAACATTTCTCTGTATCTTGTTTAAAAGCAATGCAATCTGAAGAGGTTGCCTAGATTTGTTTATATAGGCTTGTATATCTCGTGTTAATCCCAAGGTCTAAATAGCAATTTCAGCTGCCCCTGGCACTCAATAATCTGGCAGGCAGCTGACCCCACATGCCCGCAAACATAAGTTTACTGAGTTCATCCTGCCCTACAGCTCGATGTATTGCATAGGGCTTAACCCATAAGTGGAATGGAGGTTCTCTTGAAGAAAAACTTTGACCTTGTCCTGTTAACCAGAGAGTCTGAGAATCTTCATGATGTTGGAGACTCGAGATTGAAGAGTTGGACTAAAACCAGTTTTTTGATTGGAGTTGAGGAGAGTTGCCTGTGTTTACTGAATACGGTTAAAATTGCATTATCCAGTAATGTGAATAACTAATGTAAACAAAATGGCAGAGGGCATTTTGAACTAGAGAGAAATTCAAATTAACATGTCAATTTAAAGTGCCTGAACTATTTTATGGACAGGAGGGGTGTTAATTTAAACCACTAATTTTTCATCTCGCCGCCTGTCTATAAACAAAAGTGTTTTGATTTGTCTCCCTCTTTATAAGAGGTTGTGTATTTCCAACCCTTCAGTTTTGGTGTAATCCTTTTTATTATTAATAACCCCATAGCAAGCTTGAGATAGGTTGAACTCGGGGTTTATTTATATGAACACAGTCTAAACATGAGAGGGTTTGCACTGTCCCCTTCATATTCACATAGTGAAAAAAGGGATGGAGATCAGAAAGACTTGTTGTGTAGAGACCACAGAGAAAATAAATATTGTTTCACATGAGTAGCAGAATCAAGAACCAAAGTCCAATGAGATATTCCTTCACATGGGTCAGTGAGAGGCCAGACGAATAGACGCCTTTTAGCCAGTCTTGGTTATGAAATGCAGTTGGCCTTTGTATAGCTGTCTTTGAATTTGCCCTGTGCAGCCATCAGTAGTGGCCCCCCCAGCAATAGCAATGTACACATTTCCCTGATATGCTACCAGGTGACCTATCTTCTTCAGAGATCACAGACTGACGTCGATTCAGCCGTCTTAAAGTTCTTTGCCACTTCTAAAACTTTAAAGATAACTCACTGTCCATTTTTATATAAAATATATACAGGATAAGGCTTTAGTCCCTCAGTCTTCGTGTGCTCTGAAGAAAAATATGAATTCTATTTCATTTTTTTATGTGTGGTCTTATGAAGGAAGTATAGAGTATCATTCATTCTCTCATTCACACTGGCACGTCAGACTTATAGCTAATAGGGGCAATGGCAGTTCCCTTGAGCTTAATGTGTCAGTAAAATCACTGGCCTTTCCTGAGATATTGGAGGGTTAACTTGGGAAGGTTCAAAACCTGTCTTTTGGGTTCATCTATTCAGGGTTAGAATTGAGTTTTCCTCTGATGAGGGAAAGCCTTTTTTCTTAAGAACTCTGCCTGTCCAATTCCTGATTGGGTATCCTCCAAAGGATCTGGGTCGGGGTGTGATAGTTAGCACAGAGGGTCCAGCTGTTTGGAGTTATCTGCAGGGGAATGCTAGATGCCTTACTCTGTGGGTGCCAGGTCTTTTGAACTCCTCTAATCCAGCGTAGCTCCTCCCTGTCCTCCTTGGTAACCTGTGTGTTGAGCTGTTTAAGCCCAGGGACGGTGGTTAGGCAGATTGTCAGGAGATTGGGGCGTTCTAATGGGACTTCCTCCTCTACTGGGGAGAGCAGAGTGAATCCCATTCTTAACGGTACTTAGCACATTTTAAAATGCCCTCGGTGCAATCCAGATTGTTCAAAAAGTGACTCAAGTTATAAAATACATAAGAGCCAATTAAGTAGGAACCAGAGTAGGCTAATCAACTCCTTCAGCCTGCTCGACCATTTGGTAAGACCATGACTGATCTGACTGTGGCCTTCCATGACCACCCCCACCTCCACGCCCCCACCAATAACTTTAACTCCCTCGTAGACCAAAAGAAATCTATCAAACCCAGCCTTGAATGTATTCAATGACCTGCTCACTGGGGGAAAGAATTCCAAAGATTAACAGCCCTCAGAGAAGAAGTTCTTCCACGTCTGTGATTTAGTTGCGAGTCCCCTTATTTTTAAATACTGTCCCCAGATCTAAATCCCCCCCCCCCCCCGAGAGAGAACATACTCTGTGTCTAACCCTGTCAATCCACCTCAGAATCTTGTGTCAGTAGGAACACCTTGCATTCCTTTCAGTTCCATCGAGTATGTGCCCAATCTGCTCAATCTTTCCTCGTAAAACAAATCTTTTCGTCCTAGGAATTATCTGATTGAACCTGTACAGTGGTAACTCTGATCCATTAGCTGTGTTTTCACCAGTGCATAGCCTTCCTGTGCCACCACTTATTCCGTGAATGTACATAGATTAATCTTGCCAGGTTTCAACGGCAAGTCTTTAATTTTTCTCGACACACTGAGTTGGGGATCAGTGACGTTGCTGCCCCCAAATCCCACCTCCATCTTAATTGTCTTCCACTCTTTTATCTTGGGAACGACCCAGAACCGATCGGCTTCTCCCCAGACCGATGGGATGTTTAACTGAAATTCAGCTGATTTTGACTGATTCTGCTTTCTCTCCAGATTCGGCTGTCTCCTTCCTGGAGTGGTGACATGTACCTCATACCTTGTCCTCTGGTTTGTCCCTTTCCAATGCCCCTTCTCTTCTTTGGGTTGCACCCGGCAATTTCAGACGATGTGACTCACCCGCTTATATCTGCGGCATTGGGCTTCTTGAGTCCAATAAGTTGTGGCCAGACTTGCTGCATTGGCAATATTCTGCAGTTGGCATTGCACTCTGCTGAGCTTCTGCTACTTTCTGCACTTGGACACTGACTCCTAACTGCGTAGCTTTGTTGTAGCTATTTCAAATGCTGTTTTGAAGTCCAGGACTTTCTTGGTTCGTAGTTTCCATTGTATGGTTTCATGACGGAGGCCACAAACGAAACTGACCTGCAAAACATCCTGGAGAAACCCTCCGAAATTTCAATATTCCACCAATTTTTTTAAAACAGCCACACCTTGAGTGAAGGACCCTGCTGTACCTGTTTATAAAAACAAAAGTGTTCTGCACTCTTGAGTAGTTTGGGTTCGTAATGATTTCTGAGCATCTCCCCCAGGGTTTGTTCCACAGGTTTTCCTGGTAGCCCCAGACTCCTTTTGAGTTGTGAAAGCTTGGATTCCACCAGCTCTTCATCCACCTTATTTGTTTTCAGATAGGACTGAAGATATACAAAGTCCAGTTTCCTCATTAACGATCCCATCGCTCTGAATTAGCCCGCCAATTTTATTTTCCCGGCTGCTGAGAGTTTGTCCCGCCAGTCTCATTTCAGTCACAGTTTGCAGCCAGATTTCGTGTTCTTCGCATCAGCCATTCCCTCACCGATCCTCTCACTACTTTTACTGTTGACTACAGGTCCCCTCGCGACCACTTCCCTTGACAATTTCAGGTCAGTTAGTATTCCCTCTTTACTCTTAGCCATCAGCCGCAGCCTGAGTCCCTTCACCACTGCTTCCGTTGACGCTTAGGCCTGTTCCCTACAAGCCTACTACCTGGCTGCTCCCCCACTTCTTCTGGAAAGTGGTGGTAACACGCAGTCTGTAGGCTGTGAATTAGCCTTGTCACCATTTACGTTCGGTCTAACTAAATACCAGTAAAAGGCCACGAGGTGCGTTGGTGTAATTCAAGCAAGGAGACCTGACCCCCACTCTTAAAGGTACATAACACCCCAGCTGCATACATAACAGCATCCTTATCCAACTCGGTGGGTTCTTTTTCCCACACTTTACCCTGTATTTCCTTCCTGTAACCTATTGTTGCTCCATTCTCTCCTGATACCTTTAAGACTCTCTTACTTCCTCCTGATTAAGTCTGAAGCAACATTGGACAGTGGTTTGGATTAATAAGTTTGAGTCCGACTGTCTCCTGTTTGGTAGGGTCACTATTTTGAACTGGGTGCAGCTTTGCTTTGCCTGTGCAAGTTTTTGTTTCTGGCCTTGAGTAACGTGTAGGACTCTTCAGAAGAGTAAATGTCACTTCCCCGGATGTGTTTGTGGAGTGTCTTTGCAGAAGTTGCCGTGATGAGTGATACGTTCTCTGATGGTGTTCAGTGCAGTTTGGTGAGAGGGGCACTGAGCAGGTGTCGGAATCCTGCCAGAAGGTTACAACAGCACACGGGGCGAGGAGGGCACTAGTAGATGAAACAAAAACCTTGGGAAATGTGAAATGGAATGGTAAGGTTAGGCAGCGTCTGTAGAGAGAAAACACAGTTTCAGAGAGAGACTTTTCCTCAAACACAGTGAAAAGGATATGTAGGGTTTTTTTAGGCTATGGATGAGGGAAGATTTGATGCAAATACATAATGATGAAAAGGGATATACTAAGAATATAGACGAACCAAAGAGCAGGTGCAGCAATTTCCTGAGTCTAGGCTTAGCAACACAATAGCGTAAGTCTAACCTCCTCCCTCTTGTTCATCCCTATTAATGCAATAACTACTTTGGACCAATAAAGATTCACTAATGGAGCACCCAGTTAATCTGTTTTGGGCAGTGGTTGGAAGTGGCTACTAGCCAGGAACTGGGAGAACCCCAATCTTAAATTGTGCCATGGGGATGTTTTGCATTCATGCAGTACAGGTTGGTTTTGCATTGCATTTGAAAGGAGGTATTCGTCTGAACTGTGTGTCCACTTGTAGGTTGTCCTTCTATCTCTAAGACTAATTGATTCGCGCTGGTCTCTTTCTCCTTTTGTATCTCTCCTTGTTTAATTCTGACGTGTTACTTTGTCTTATTACAGTTGTTGACAAAATAGTTTTTATTCTAAAAGGCAGTTTATTGGATCTTGTCTTGTATATATTGGATGTGTTACAGTACAACATGTAACTGTTTCGTGGACAAATGACATAGTTGAGCACTCTGTCCAAAAGTTAAACTCTTGATTCTAAGCCATGAGTTAAAGCTTAATTAAATTTTCATTAACACAACTGTCAAAGAAGCACAAGGCTTGCATTTAGAGATGAATACATTATTTAAGGTACATAACATGTTATGTGTATTTTAGTTTCCAGACACCATCCATTAGCACCTTGGTTTTGGGACCAGTCATCTGTTCCTCACATTTGCTTTTAGTTCTCACTTTCCTATTTAAGTCTGCAGACCACAATAAAAATAACTTCAGCGGGGGAATCAATAAATTTTTCCTGTTATTTGGGGGCACTGCTGCCTCACAGTGTCAGGGTCCCAGGTTTGATTCCTGGCTCGGGTCACTGTCTGTGTGGAGTTTGCACATTCTCCCCATGTCGGTGTGAGTTTCCTCCCACAGTCCAAAGATGCGCGAGTTAGGTTGATTGGCCGTGCTAAAATTGACCCTAGTTTTGGAAGGTTAGCAGGGTAAACCGCGGGGTTACGGGGATGGGGTGGGATTGTTGTTGGTGCAGCCTGGATGGGCCAAATGGCCTCCTTCTGTACTGTAGGGATTCTATGATGCTTTGTTTCCTTAGGTAAAAGGAGGGATTCCAATGGCAAGGGTTTCAAGGGTGTAGATACTGTGTAATCGGTAAGACTGGTTTGGATTGGTTCCAAAACCAGTTCCAGCTCTTCTGAGTTGTTTGTGTAAATGATTTTGTGATTGGAATTTGATACCTAGATGCTGTTTTTAAACAGCTCTTGCATAAACATCGAGCTTGTGCCCTTGGTGAGTCTTATCTGAGCTAATATGGAGGAGTCCATATTCTCGTGACAGATCAAGGAACAAATATTTCTCACCAATCGAAAGCCAAGCCAGATGGGTAATCTTCACAAAGGCTGATATTTCAAATGGTGCATTTGGAAAGTGGTAACAGTATATTTTACAGAAAACAAACCATGACAAAGCTTCAAACTGACAGCGTGCAACCGTTGCAGCATTTCATGTTTCACTTTGAACTTTGTTAACTTTTCTTCCAAGTTCAAGGTGTTAACCCCACTTCAAGATCTTTAGGTTACTGTTTTCACAACTGCAACCAAACCAAACTCTGAACAACTCAGGGGAGGTAAACATGACCCATCTACCGAAGTGCAGTTATATTTGGGGTGTGTAATGACTAATGGAAACAGTTTGTTGAATTTGAATGTATTTTGTGTCTCTCTCTGTCTGTGATATATGGAAATCAAACATTAGCTTTTCTTTGTATTAAATTGTTTTTAAAATTTAGGTTTGAAATTGTTGCAGTTTGACAATTCTTAAGTTATGAATGTAAAATCTGTGAAAAAAATATAATCTTTATTTATTTTAACTCAGTCTGTTGTGCTTATTTGCAAATTAGTCACAACTGGTTTGATTGCAAATCTCAAATTTAGTTGATGAAATGTCACTCTGAGTTTGTATTTATTTAGTGCCTTTAAAGAAAGGTGACTCATGCATCTTACTTTGGTTCTGAAGTGTCTCTGAGAGGTTCTACATACATAAGGGCAGCACGGTGGCACAGTGGGTTAGCACTGCTGCTTCACAGCTCCAGGGTCCTGGGTTCGATTCCCGGCTCGGGACACTGTCTGTGTGGAGTTTGCACATTCTCCTCATGTCTGTGTGGGTTTCCTCTGGGTGCTCCGGTTTCCTCCCACAGTCCAAAGATGTGCGGGTTAGGTTGATTGGCCGTGCTAAGAAATTAGTGTCCATGGATATGTAGATTAGAGGGATTAGTGGGTGGGATATGGGGGTAGGGCCTGGGTGGGATTGTGTTTGGTACAGACTCGATGGGCCAAAGGGCTTCTTTCTGCACTGTAGGGTTCTATGATCCTGATTCTAACCCTTGGTGTATTTTTCATCAAGCAGTTCTGGTCTTTGTTTTTGATAGGCAAGGGGATTAAGGGTTATGGGGAGAAAGCGGGAAAGTGGAACTGATCCACGACAGATCAGCCATGATCTTATTGAATGGCGGGGCAGGCTCGAAGGGCTAGGTGGCCTACTCCTGCTCCTATTTCTTATGTTCTTATGTGTTGCCTGAGCTAGAATGCTGGTTAAGTGGCATCACAACGCAATGATGTTCTCACACTGTGCGTCACTAACCAAGTAAAGAGTAGATTAATAGGAACTGTCAATTTTATAGTTCACTTTTGAAAGAGCCAGCTCCAATAATATGCCAACTGGGAAAAGATTGTGAGCAATTGTTGATATGAGATTGAACTTCAGCCAGATGCTTTTCAGTTATGTTCTCTTGCAATTAATCTGAGCGTGCCTCTAGTTTCGAAACGAAAGACTTCAAGCAAAAATCCACAGTAATATCCTCCCCAGGGCGCGCCTTAGTTTGACTGAAACAGCAATAGCATCAAGTGAATCTATTTCCTGCGTGCTAGGTTCGTGGATTATAGTCACAGAAACAGAAAATGCTGGAAAATCTCAGCAGATCTGACGGCATCAGTGGAGAGAGAATAGAGCCAACACTTGGAGTCTGGATGACCTTTCATCACAGCTGAATCATAGTACAAAGAACAAAAACAGCCCAGGAAACAGGGCCTTCGACCCAACAAGCCCGCGCTGCCATTTTAACATTACCAGGCCCCCCCCTCCACCCATGACCCTTATCTATGCTTATGGCATTCCACATTGAGGGAAAGTTAATTTAGGGACAATTTATTACCTCCAATCAGCCTAAGAGCACATCTTTGGGGTGTGGGAGGAAACCGGAGCACCCGGAGAAAACCCACGCAAGCACGGGGAGAATGCGCAAACTCCCACAGACACCGGCCCAAATCCATGTGTCTGCACAGCAATCAGTGATAGTCACTGAGCTGTCGTGTTCCCAGCATCTGGTCCAGCTTAAGTGCAGTGATATCTGAAATGGATAGAGCTTGGTTTTAATTGGCAAGATTCAGTAAGATCTCAATGCATTGCATGAGCAGATTGAAGTGTGTTTTGATCAATGCATCAAGAAAATGAAACCTTTCAAAGCCAACCACTCAATGACATTTATTGGGTCCATTCATTTATTGAAGAGGCAAGAGAACAGCAACGATACGAGTTTTAAAATGGTTTTCTTTTATTGAAAAGAACTTTAACATGGCAGAAGCAAAACACTGGCATCTACCCGCCAATGTGGAAAATTGTCCAGGTACATCCTGCTCGCAAAAAGGACAAATCCAACTTGGCCAATTACTGCCCAATCAGTCTACTCTCAATCATCAGTAAAATGATGGAAGGTATCATCAACAATGGATCAAGGAGCACCTACTCAACATTAACCTGCTTGGTGACGCCCAGTTTGAGTTCCCACTAAGGGCCCCTGACCTCATTACAGCCTTGGTTCAAACGTGGACAAAAGAGCTCAACTCCAGACATGAGGTGTTAGCGATGGAAAGATGGTAGGACTGGAGGGTCTCAAAGACATTACTGTTACTAGAGAGGCGGTGCTCGACAGACTGGAGGGGCTGATTGTGGACAAGTCCCCAGGACCAGATGGAATGCATCCGAGGGTTCTGAAAGAAATGACGGAGGTGATAGTGGATGCCTTGGTGGTTATTTTCCAGACGTCGCTGGATTCCGGGGAAGTGCCGGATGATTGGAAAACAGCTAATGTTACGCTGTTGTTTAAGAAGGGTGCCAGGCAAAAGGTGGGGAATTATAGGCTGGTTAGTTTAACGTCTGTGGTAGGTAAAATGTTAGAATCCGTCATCAAGGAGGAAATAGCGAGGCATCTTGAAGGGAATTGCTTGATAGAGCAGACGCAGCACGGTTTCGTTAAGGGGAAGTCGTGTCTGACAAATTTACTGGAGTTCTATGAGGATGTGTCTAGGGTGGTGGATAGAGGAGAGCCGGTGGATGTGGTCTTTCTTGATTTTCAGAAGGCGTTTGACAAGGTACCTCACAAGAGGTTATTGCAGAAGGTCAGGGGGCATGGAGTTGGGGGTAGGGTGTTAGTGTGGATAGAGGACTGGTTGTCAAATAGGAGGCAGAGAGTGGGGGTCAATGGGTGCTACTCGGATTGGCGGTTGGTGACTAGTGGAGTGCCTCGGGGTCGGTGCTGGGGCCTCAGCTATTTACCATTTATGTAGATGATCTGGAGGAGGGAACCGAGTGTATGGTGTCGAAATTTGCTGATGACACCAAGATTGGTGGAACGGCAAATTGTGCGGAGGGTGTGGAGAGTCTGCAGAAGGATCTAGATAGGCTGGGCGAATGGGCCAGGAAATGGCAAATGGAATTTATTGTTGGCAAGTGCGAGGTGGTCCACTTTGGTAGGAATAATGGTAGGAAGGATTATTACTTACGTGGAGAAAAACTGCAGCAGGCGACGGTGCAGAGGGACCTCGGGGTCCTTGTGCATGAGTCGCAAAAACCCAGCCTGCAGGTGCAGCAGGTGGTCAGGAAGGCGAATGGGATGCTGGCCTTCATAGCGAGGGGGATTGAATATAAAAGTAGGGAGGTCTTGCTGCAGCTGTACAGGGCACTGGTGAGGCCGCAGCTGGAGTACTGTGTGCAGTTTTAGTCGCCGCACTTAGGCAAGGATATTTTGGCCTTGGAGGGAGTGCAGAGGAGGTTTACTAGGCTGATGCCGGAGTTGAGGGGGTTGAACTATGAGGAGAGGCTGAATAAACTAGGCTTGTACTCGTTAGAGTTTAGAAGAATGAGGGGAGATCTCATTGAGACATATAGGATGATGAATGGGATGGATAGGATAGAGGTGGAGAGACTCTTCCTGCTCAGAAAGGACAGTAGGACTAGGGGGCACAGCCTCAAGATAAAGGGGGCGCGGTTTAGAACAGAGTTGAGGAAGAACTTCTTCACTCAAAGGGTGGTGAATCTCTGGAATTCTCTGCCCGTTGAGGTGGTGGAGGCTGCCTCGCTAAATATTTTTAAGACGCGGGTTGATGGGTTTTTGATAAGCGAGGGGATTAAGGGTTATGGGGAGAGGGCGGGAAAGTGGAACTGATCCACTTCAGATCAGCCATGATCTTATTGAATGGCGGGGCAGGCTCGAGGGGCTGGATGGCCTACTCCTGCTCCTATTTCTTATGTTCTTATTCCCAGCAATGTGATTGCCCCCTCTTGTTTTTAAGTTCTACCATGTAGCCTGAATTGAGGAGCCTGCTAAAATATCTTTCCTCCTCACTGCAGCGATCTTTGATCAATATTGCGACACTACCTTGTCTTTTTAATCTATGTCGTTGATACTGATGTGAACCACTGGTCACCCTCCCCTCTCAGAATGCCCTGCAGCCACTCAGTGACATCCCTGACCCTGGCACCAGGGAGGCAAGGCACCATCCTGGAGTCATGTCCTTGTCTGCAGAAACACCTGTTTGCACCTCTCACTATTCAATACCGATCACTATTGTTCTTCCACTCTTGCTGCTCTCCTGCCAAGCCGTGAACCTGGTCTAGCTGCATCCCCCGTCGCTCTCTCCCTTTCCAATACCATTTCTCGAGAGAGATGCACTCACAGAACCTCCAGATTACCTGCCTGTCCCCTTCTTCTTGGTGGTCACCCATTCTCTCCTTGACTGCACATCCTTAAACTGCAGGGCGACCAGAGTCCAAAGGTGTGCAGCTTATTATGATTGGCCAGGGCAAATTGCCCCTTTGTATCGGGGCATTGGTAGGGTAAATATGTGGGGTTATGGGGATCGGGTGGGATTTTTGTTAAAGACTCAATGGGCCGAATGGTACCTTCTGCACTGTAGGGATTCTATGAACAGTGTGTATAGGAACTCCCACGTACAGCAGGCGATGCAATAGTGTGTATAGGAACTCCCACGTACAGCAGGCGATGCAACAGTGTGTATAAGAACTCCCACGTACAGCAGGCGATGCAACACACAGCACTAAACTTCTCAATCAGACGTAGAACTTAAAAAACTCTTAGGTTAAATTTATGCCAATGATTCAAACCCAGATTCATAAGAATATAAGAAATAGGAGCAGGAGTAGGCCATCTAGCCCTTTGAGCCCGCCCCACCATTCAATAAGATCATGGCTGATCTGAAGTGGATCAGTTCCACTTTCCCGCTTTCTCCCCATAACCCTTAATCCCCGTGCCTACCAAAAACCTATCTACCTGTGTCTTAAATATATTTAGCGAGGCAGCCTCCACCACTTCAACGGGCAGAGAATTCCAGAGATTCACCACCCTTTGAGTGAAGAAGTTCCTTCTCAACTCCGATCTAAACTGCCCCCCCTTATCTTGAGGCTGTGCCCTCTAGTCCTGCTGTCCTTTCTGAGCGGGAAGAATCTCTCTACCTCTACCCTATCCATCCCCTTCATCGTCTTATACGTCTCTATAAGATTCCCCCTCATCCTTCTAAACTCCAATGAGTACAGACCCAGTCTATTCAATCTCTCTTCATAGATTCCCCAGCACATTTCCCTGGATGTCTGAATTGGTAGTTTGGTGACAATATCACTGCCATGCGTCCCTCTGAAAGATGTTTCACTGAGCGGAGATGAGGGGGTGCCAAAATTAGATTTTTTGAAAAACCCTTTTGTCTAAGCAACTGTGGATTGCTGTGTGACAAGATTGATTGTAAAATGATACTTTATAAAGCTACACGCACACAGTGCCTCCCCACTGAGAGCAGCAGTACCCAGACAAGTAGGAAGAAAATAATCAAGGTCAAACTCATAACATTTAACATTTCCCTTCTCCGTGCCTGCGTTGTCAGAATGATCTTTGAACAGCTGGGATCACTTTCAATGGAATTTAGCTGAATTTACTGACCTCTAGTGGACATGACCCTCTGCGCACACCATTGATATCATGAGATTATATCACATCAGCAACCTCAAGTAGTGAGAATACATCAGTAAGTTTGACGTCAGTAGTAGGTAAATTATTGGGAGGAGTTCTAAGAGATAGGATCTACAAATACTTGGATGGACAGGGACTCATTAGGGAGAGTCAGCATGTCTTTATGCATGGTAGGTTATGTTTGACCAATCTATTAGACGTTTGAGGAGGTTACCAGGAAAGTGGATGAAGGGAAGGCAGTGGATGTTGTCTACATGGATTTCTGTAACGCCTTTGACAAGGTCCCTTAGACTTAAACTCGTTAGAGTTTATAGAGACGTATAAGATTACGAAGGGGATGGATAGGATAGAGGTGGAGAGATTCTTCCTGCTTAGAAAGGACAACAGGACTAGAGGGCACAGCCTCAAGATAAGGGGGGGGGGGCAGTTTAGATCGGAGTCAAGGAGGAACTTCTTCACTCATAGGGTGGTGAATCTCTGGAATTCTCTGCCCGTTGAAGTGATGGAGGCTACCTCGCTGAATATATTTAAGTCACGGGTAGATAGGTTTCTGATAGACAAGGGAATTAAGGGTTATGGGGAGAAAGCGGGAAAGTGGAACTGATCCACTTCAGATCAGCCATGATCTTATTGAATGGCGGGGCAGGCTCGAAGGGTTAGATGGCCGACTCCTGCTCCTATTTCTTATGTTCTTATGTCCCACATGGAAGGTTAGTTAGGAAGGTTCAGTCGCTAGGTATACATGGAGAGGTGGTAAATTGGATTAGACATTGGCTCAATGGAAGAAGCCAGAGAGTGGTAGTGGAGGATTGCTTCTCTAAGTGGAGGCCTGTGACGAGCGGTGTGCCGCAGGGATCGGTGTTGGGTCCAATGTTGTTTGTCATCTATATCAATGATAATAATATGGTAAATTGGATCAGCAAATTTGCTGATGTAACAAAGATTGGAGGTGTGGACAGTGAGGAAGGTTTTCAAAACTTGCAGAGGGATTTGGACCAGCTAGAAAAATGGGCTCAAAAATGGCAGATGGAGTTTAATTCAGACAAGTGTGAGGTACTGCACTTTGGAAGGACAGACTAAGGTAGAACATACAAGGTAAATGGTTGGACACTAAAGAGTGCAGTAGAACAGAGGGATCTGGGAATACAGATACATAATTCCCTAAAAGTGGCGTCACAGGTGGATAGGGTCGTAAAGAGTGCTTTTGGAACATTGGCCTTTATAAATCAAAATATTGAGTATAAGAGTTGGAGTGTTATGGTGAGGTTGTATAAGACATTGGTGAGGCTGAATTTAGAGTACAGTTTTGGTCACCTAATTACAGGAAGGATGTAAATAAGGTTGAAAGAGCGCAGAGAAGGTTCACAAGGATGTTGCCGGGACTTGAGAAGCTGAGTTACAGAGAGAGATTGAATAGGTTAGGACTTTATTCCCTGGAGAATGAGGGGAGATTTGATAGAGGTGAATAAGGTGAGATGGGTATAGATAGAGTGAATGCAAGCAGGGCTTTTTCCACTGAGGCTAGGGGAGAAAAAACCCAGAGGGTATGGGTTAAGGGGAAAAGTTTAAAGGGAATATTAGGGGGGGGCTTCTTCACACAGAGAGTGGGGGGAGTATGGAATGAGCTGCCGGATAAATGCGGGGTCACTTTTAAGAAAAACTCGGACAGGTTCATGGATGAGAGGGGTGTGGAGGGATATGGTCCAAGTGCAGGTCAGTGGGACTAGGCAAAAAATGGTTCAGCAACAGACAAGGGGGGCCAAAAGGCCTGTTTCTGAGCTGTAATGTTCTATGGTTCTATCAACCTTAATGATAACACAGCCTGAATCAAAGCCTTTCACATATAATTTTTTTAAATTCATTCATGAGTTGTGGGTATCCCTGGCTGGACAGATAATTGCCCTTGAACTGAGTGGCTTACAGAGCTATTTCAGAGGGCAGTTGAGAGTCAAACCACATTGCTGCAGATTTGATACACGTAGGCCAGACCAGCTAAGGATGGCAGATTTCCTTCCCTCAAGAACATTTCTGAACCAGATGGATTTTTCCAATTGTAATGGTTCCATGATAATTCCAGCTTGTTTTTTTTTTAATTCAAATTCCACCAAGGCAGGATTCGAACCCAGGTCCCCAGAATGTCTGCTGTTTCTGGATTAATAATCTAGCAATAATACCACTAGGCCATCACCTCCCCTTCAATTAATCACACAAAATGCAGTGGGACATGGGCTTGTAATTTAAGTTACACAATGGTTGACATAGCTGTAGGGGAAGTGGTATAGTGATTAACATTGAATTTATAGAAACACATTATTCTACCCAGCCCATCACCATGAGTCATTATTACCCAATTACTAATATGAAGGATGTCATAGAACCCTACAGTGTAGAAAGAGGCCCTTCAGCCCATCGAGTCTGCACCGAACACAATCCCACCCAGGCCCTACCCCCATATCCCTACATATTATACCCACTAATCCCTCCAACCTACACATCCCTGGACACTAAGGGGCGATTTCTTAGCACGGCCAATCAACCTAACCCGCACATCTTTGGACTGTGGGAGGAAACCCACGCAGACATGAGGAGAATGTGCAAACTCCACACAGACAGTGACCCGAGCATTGAACCCAGGCCCAACCCTTACATATTGAGTGGCAAATTCCACTGTCGTAGTTTGAGAACATGAACTCTATTTAAAAATCTGGAGAAACATTGTTAGATTATTGTGAAATCACAATAGTTGCCCAATGTCCTTGTGGGATGGAACTTATCCAGGCTGCTCTAAGTCTCACACCTTAACTCGTAACCTTCCTCGGAAGTAGATCAGCGTAGAATTCCTACAGAGCGAGTCTGCACCAATTCTGTAACAGAGCATCTTATCTAGGCCCTATCTCTGTGATCTCATGTATTTAGCCCACTATTCCCCATAACCTATACATCTTGGGACACTAAAGGGTAATCTTAGCATGACCAATCAACTTAATTGGCACATCTGGAGTTGAAACAAGTGTTCCAACATTCTATCAAACCCCTCAAGTGTAAGTAATGAGTGCCACTCACATTCCAGGAATGAAACAAACAAATATGACCGTTTAAAGCTCTCAATAGTTATCATTCAGATTGCGTGACTGTTGAATATGGAACAATAGTTGCTCTTGTACTTGTGATTGGGCTGATAGAGGTCTGCTCCCCTCCCCTACCCCTGGGTAACATGTTCCCTTCCTCCCCACATGGTGTTGTTGGAGTAAAAGTGAGACGCTGCCGGAGGGAATCCCAAAATTAAAAGATGCAAGATGGTTACCTGGCACGAAATGGGGGTAGGGCCTGGGTGGGATTGTGTTCGGTGCAGACTCGATGGGCCGAAGGGCCTCTTTCTGTGCTGTAGGGTTCCATGATTCTATGAAAATGGACTCTGTGGAAAGACATTAAAAATGTGCTGACTTAGGCATAGACATCACACAACAAACTAAATCCTGTTATTGTCTAATTTCTACAGAACAGACAAAAAAAAAGACTTTGAGGGCCAGATGATCAACTTAGTTTAAGATAAAGCAGGACCAAAACAATAAGTTTTGTTTATGAGGTCAGTCATTGCTAAGGGGGCATAATTGGCTAATGATGTGATAACTGCTAATGTTTGTACTTGTTGACTCTTTCAAATGTATAAAAGAAGCTTAGTTGCCATTTTTTAAATTGAGAAGGTGACTGCGAGCACTGCGGAGTGCCAAGCACTTCTCCCAAAGCTTTGTCCAATAACCTGCATGTTGAATCTTTGAACCTGACTCAGAGTGGTGATTTCCCACAACAAATTGGCATAGTTGGCAGGATCTCATTGCCAGCGAGTTGATCATTTGGCCTCGATCGGCAAACTGGAGTAGAGATTATCGAATTATTATTTACTGTGCGCAGTTCTGGTCGCCTCACTACAGGAAGGATGTGGAAGCTATTGAAAGGGTACAGAGGAGATTTACAAGGATGTTGCCTGGATTGGGAGGTATGCCTTATGAGGATAGGTTGAGGGAGCTCGGTCTCTTCTCCCTGGAGAGTCGAAGGTTGAGAGGCGACCTGATAGAGGTTTATAAGATGTTGAGAGGAATAGATAGGGTGGATTCTCGGAGGCTATTTCCCAGGGCTGAAATGGTCGCTACGAGAGGACACAGGTTTAAGGTGCTGGGGGGCAGGTACAGAGGAGATGTCAGGGGTAAGTTTTTCACTCAGAGGGTGGTGAGTGAGTGGAATCGGCTGCTGTCAGTGGTGGTGGAGGCGAACTCGTCGGGGTCTTTTAAGAGACTTCTGGATGAGTACATGGGATTTAATGGGATTGGGGGTTATAGATAGGCCTGGTAGGTAGGGATATGATCGGCGCAACTTGTGGGCCAAAGGGCCTGTTTGTGCTGTAGTGTTCTATGAACCGTGAGAGTCAGACTGAGCCAACAATGCAGCTAAAGAATTTATGGGACTATCGGATAGAAACAGGAACTGATTGCTGTGCTGATCAACTAAGGACAAGGGAGTGCCTGTCTCAAACACAGAGACCGGTTGTTAAGAGGGGAAATCCCCCACGTGAAGGTAAGGACCCTGAAGTTTGCGTAGAGGCACAAGGGCATTTAGGATTGTGAAGCACAAGTGATAAAGATCATTTCGCATCAAACCCTGTAGTGGCGAACAAACGCAGTTTGCCATCTGTTTGCGTGAAAATTTGTGTCTCTGTCTCTCATCTTGCAAAGCAGTGCAGTAAGGGACTGATCACCCCGACCGAGAGCCGGACTCCAGTGGAGGAAACACGTTACTGAGAGCGGCCGTGAGTACAAACAGAAACCCCAGCGAGGGGGTGGAGAAGTCTGCAAGCTGGCAGGTAAGGAAACTAAGTGGGGACCTGCGGGGTTCCCTTATTGATAAATAAATTACAGACAGGCACTCGTTGATTGAGATGCGAAAGGATGGCGGGGATATTTCTCAAACCTTAGAACAACAGAGAAAGTGGGTAGATGGGGAAAAGAAAGACAAAAAAGGCAGGGGGTATCATTAGTACATCAATTAGCTGGTTCCGCTAAAAAGTGGAATGAAAATAAGAACATAAGAACATAAGAAATAGGAGCAGGAGTAGGCCATCTGGCCCTTCGAGCCTGCCCCGCCATTCAATAAGATCATGGCTGATCTGTCGTGGCTCAGTTCCACATTCCGGCCCTCTCCCCGTAACCCTTAATCCCCTCTCTTATCAAAAACCCATCAACCCGCTTCTTAAAAATATTTAGCGAGGCAGCCTCCACCACTTCAACGGGCAGAGAATTCCAGAGATTCACCACCCTTTGAGTGAAGAAGTTCCTCCTCAACTCCGTTCTGAACTGCCCCCCCTTTATCTTGAGGCTGTGCCCCCTAGTCCTACTGTCTTTTTTGAGCGGGAAGAGTCTTTCCACCTCTATCCTATCCATCCCATTCATCATCTTATACGTCTCAATGAGATCTCCCCTCATTCTTCTAAACTCTAACGAGTACAAGACTAGTTTATTCAGCCTCTCCTCATAGCTCAATCCCCTCAACTCCGGCATCAGCCTAGTAAACCTCCTCTGCACTCCCTCCAAGGCCAAAATATCCTTGCGCAGGTGCGGCGCCCAAAATAAGGATAGGATTAAGAAACTTGAATCTAGGATAAGGGAATTCGATAAAAGGAATCACTCATTAGGAGAGAACCAATGGGGCCTTTTGCCTCCTTATGAGACAACGCAACAGGAAACGACAGCCCTCCCCCCCAAGAATAAGGAATAATACGAGGGCATAACCTGGCACAGTAACCTGGGGGGGACGGGCGCGCAGCCAACAGCACGTTACAAACCATTCACCCCGGGCGAGAGACAACAGATAATGGCCTCCCTGGGTAAACTACAACCCAGAAGCGCAAATGTGAAATTCTGGGCAGAACTAGACACAGTCTGGGTCGGGCACCGACTGCACCGAAGGGATATACACCCCAGCTAGTCAGGGCCGTGTGCCCAGCGGACAAATGGAGGTGGGTAGCTGGAGGGCTCGCCGCCCAACCCAGAGAAGATTATAGTGGGGGTGTTCGAGTGAGATTGTTTCCAAATGGGAGTTAAAGCGATCACTTAAAAAATAAAATCAAAATTGCAGAGAAAAGTGGAAATCCTGCAGATTGGAATAGCCGTAAGAATAAAAGCAGAGTTTGTTCTTAAAAAGCATAAATAAAAGTACTTTGCTATCAAAACAAAGGTTTTCATAGATATTTATAAATTTATATTTATAGATATTAATAAATAAAAACCCATTACGCGCAAGAAATAAGGAAATGGAATACTTATTAAATAAGTACTTTGTACTTGGCAGTTGAGGAAGAGGGTCGAAAGTGCAATAAATCCTAATTTTTTTTTTCTAATACAATTTTATTAAAACGGAAATATATTTGCATTAAGATGGTTTCTAGTAAAGAATTAACAAAGGCTCCAAAGCATTAGATTTAAGAGTTCTGTTCAAGTGTTGGGAAATTTACTCCATTGAGTACAAAAGCCATGTAACAAGGCCTATCCATTTAAACATCAGTTGGATAGTTATAACTACATAAGAAATAGGAGCAGGAGTAGGCCATCTAGCCCCTTGAGCCTGCCCCGCCATTCAATAAGATCATGGCTGATCTGAAGTGGATCAGTTCCACTTTCCCGCTTTCTCCCCTTAATTCCCCTGTCTATCAGAAACCTATCTACCCGTGACTTAAATATATTCAGCGAGGCAGCCTCCACCACTTCAACGGGCAGAGAATTCCAGAGATTCACCACCCTTTGAGTGAAGCAGTTCCCTCCTCAACTCTGATCTAAACTGCCCCCCCCCTTATCTTGAGGCTGTGCCCTCTAGTCCTACTGTCCTTTCTGAGCAGGAAGAATCTCTCTACCTCTACCCTATCCATCCCCTTCATTATCTTATACGTCTCTATAAGATCCTCCCTCATCCTTCTAAACTCCAATGAGTACAGACCCAGTCTATTTAGTCTCTCTTCATAGTCCAACCCCCTCATCTCCGGTATCAGCCTAGTGAACCTCCTCCGCACTCCCTCCAAGGCCAAAATATCCTTGCGTAAGTGCGGCGACCAAAACTGCACACAGTACTCCAGCTGCGGCCTCACCAGTGCCCTGTACAGTTGCAGCAAGACCTCCCTGCTTTTATATTCAATCCCCCTCGCTATGAAGGCCAGCATCCCATTCGCCTTCTTGATCACCTGCTGCACCTGCAGACTGGGTTTTTGCGACTCGTGCACAAGGACCCCCAGGTCCCTCTGCACCGTAGCATGCTGCAGCTTTTCGCCCTTTAAATAGTAATCCCTCCTACTATTATTCCTGCCAAAGTGGATAACCTCACACTTGCTCACATTGTACTCCATCTGCCAGGTCCTCGCCCACTCGCTCAGCCTATCCAGATCCCTCTGCAGACTTTCCACACCCTCCGCACAATTTGCTTTCCCACTCATCCTCGTGTCATCAGCAAATTTCGACATCCTACACTCAGCCCCCTCCTCCAGATCATCTATATAAATGGTAAATAGCTGAGGCCCCAGCACCGACCCCTGGGGCACTCCACTAACAAGCCATCCAAACCTTTAAATCTGACCTAAGGAAGCAGCCAGGAGGGACCACGGAGACTGGAATCTCCCCATTCCTTCCTTCCATGTGCAACAACGGGAATCCTGTCCGCAGAGTCGTTCACGCACCGCCATCTCAGAACAGGGCTGAGCCTCGTGTTTCCAGGCTTGCCGGGGGAGGATAGAGGCAGACGGGAGACAAACTGTGATCCATGTCCGTCCACACGGACAATTCCAGCTCACGAAGCCACGAGCGTGAGGAACTTTGGAAGGGAGTTGAATTGAGTTCCTGGAGTTTTTGTATCCAGACTGGAGACTTACCAAGTAGGAGGAAGAATCGACCATTGGAGAGAGCAGGAGTTGCCCCAGCGACCAGTATTCCCATCGGGAGATATATTGCGATTGGGGAATGTTGTCGAGTATCCAGAAATATCTGGTTTGGGACATCAGCTCCGAGCTGGCGAAGATGGGATCTTCATTAGTATCTGTAGCCAGCACGGGGATCGAACTCACGCTGCTGGTACTGCCCTGCATCACTAACCAGCCATTCAGGCAACTGAGCTAAACCAATAAGGGAATACAGAGAACTGAAGGGAGAGAGCCTGTTGGAGAATTCCAGCTGGTGTTAAACCCACGCTTTAGGAACTGCTTAATGTTATAGATACCAGGGTAAATATCAAAGTAAAATTCAAAGACTCTGGGTGGCGCAATGGTTAGCACTGCTGCTTCACAGCTCCAGGGAACTGGGTTCAATTCCCGGCTCGGGGTCACTGTCTGTGCGGAGTTTGCACATTCTCCTCGTGTCTGTGTGGGTTTCCTCCCACAGCCCAAAGATGTGCGGGTTAGGGTGGATTGGCTGTGCTAAGAAATTGCCCCTTAGTGTCCAGGGATGTGTAGGTTAGAGGGATTAGTGGGTATAATATGTAGGGATATGGGGGGTAGGGCCTGGGTGGGATTGTGTTTGGTGCAGACTCGATGGGCTGAAGGGCCTCTTTCTGCACTGTAGGGTTTCTATAATTCTATCATTTTTATTACTTTCAATGCAAAAAGAAACAGCTGAGGGCTGAAACTAGCTACATTTACAGATTGCTGGAATTCTGCCAGTGCCTGCGATCAAACATTGAGCAACCTTTATTGGAAATCTATTTGTGGAGCAAGATAGAGAAATGCCTCCCAGCTTCTGCTGCAACTGTCGTAAGTTCTCACACGAGTCTCGCCGGTTCCGGGAACCACCCTGTGTGTACCATGGGTTTGAACCACGCGCCCGGTCTAATTAAAGAACAGCCGGGGTTACGTTACACAACCTCAGAATGTCCCCGAGCGCACTCCAAATCTCCAGCCAGCAAAGGTCCTTTCGTGGAGTGCAGGCACCGCTGCGATGTAGGGAACGTGGCGGTCAATGCTGCGCACAGCAAGATCCCACAAACACGAAGCAAAAATTGCCGGAACGAAAAGAGACGTAGAACATAAAAAAGCTGCAGCACAAACAGGCCCTTCGGCCCACAAGCTGCGCCGATCATATCCATACCTACCAGGCCTATCTATAACCCTCAATCCCATTAAATCCCATGTACTCATCCAGAAGTCTCTTAAAAGACCCCAACGAGTTCGCCTCCACCACCACTGACGGCAGCCGATTCCATTCACTGATACTCCGCAATGCTTGGCAGCTACCTTCTCAACTACACAATGGTAGTCGATCGTTTTTATACCTCTTAGACAATAGGCAGTACGGACATTGGCCGTTAACACATCGTTACAAGTCGAGTAGACAGATACAGACATCGACAGTTAACACATCGTTGCAAGCAGACAGGTACAGACATGGACAGTTAAAATATCATTGTTCATAGAATGGCAGTTATGTCCTCTGTCAATGACTGGTTTCGATTTATACATTCAATGGCTGATCGTGCTACATTTATGTACTTATGTCCCCATCTATGGCTGACCTCAGACTCATTGATCTGGGTCTGCCCTTATCTAAAATGCCTTTAGCTCTGAGCAGCTTCCCGCAGCAGTTCAGATCCTGCAGGTTTTAACCTTTTGTGTCACTGGGCCCTGTTAATGTCCCTTCCATTTTGTGTCCATCATTTTAATTCCCCCACAACAAATTTCATACTGCAGTTTCTGTAAGAAAGAATGTTACGATCAGGATACAACAGTAACAAGTTCACCCCGGCTTGGCGAACCTTACTTAGAACTGAACAATGACTAGAAGACTTGTTCAGAGTCAGTAGGGGAGGTAAAATGAACACTCCCATTGTCACAGAGTCACGGAGGTATAGAGCACACAAAAAAGCTCTTTGGCCCATTGATATCCCCATTTGAGACAATTTGTGCAAATCACCAAATCAAAGGAATTCCAAACTAAAATCGATCAGTTATCTGGTTATGACTGAGCTCATTCGAATCCAGGTAACGGTCACTGAGGGGTTAAAACCACATGGTTAAGAGAGCCCATCGCTAGTTGCGTACTGGAAGTTTCAAGGAGATTCTCGTGGGGCACTGAAGGATCTTTCCACCTGATAGCCTGATGAAAGTTGTAGAAGTCAGCTCGGAATGAATAAGTGATTGTTCTCATCCAGTATAGATAGTGCTATTTACAATTAGAACGGTGTGTGTTTCAGAAAGGTCGCAGTATCAGACGTGTGTGTTCTGTATATTCGATTCTGAGGATTTCCCTGTACAAACCACCCCCCCCCCCGACCCAAAGAGTTTACCCTACCCTCCTGTCCCGATCTGTTCTCTTTATGGGGCTCCCGAGTTTGATACTTGGGCACAGGTGGTAATGGAGTCTCGGATCATTGGGTCACACAGAAACCCACCAGAAATCTGGAGCCCTCCTCGCCCTCCTCGCCCTCCTCGCCCTCCTCGCCCTCCTCGCCCTCCTCGCCCTCCTCGCCCTCCTCGCCCTCCTCGCCCTCCTCGCCCTCCTCGCCCTCCTCGCCCTCCTCGCCCTCATCCTCCTCACCATCCTCGCCCTCCTCGCCATCCTCACCCTCCTCACCATCCTCGCCATCCTCACCCTCAGCCTCCTCGCCCTCCTCACCCTCCTCACTCCCATCTTTAACCCCCTTCCTCTCCCACTTTACCCTCCACACCCTCCGCTTTCTCAGCCGGCGCTCCCCCAGGAGCTGGCTCTCCTCTGCCTCCCGACCAGGACAGGCTCTGAACCAAACCCCCGTGACAACCCCCACCCCCAGAGAGAGCCAGCTACCGGAATACCACACAGCTCCCTAAGTATGATCAGCGGGGAGGTTAAGTGGCAGTCAGTCTAATAACGATGGTTTGGATGGAGATCCTAGTGTGTGCTTTACTCATTTACCAAAATAAACAGTGTTGTAGCTTCAGATCCCTGGCCAGCCCCCTCAGAGACTCTTTCGCACCTCGAGTACTCGGGTAAAACCCTCCCAATATATTTCCTGTCGATTATTTTTGTACGAAGGAAGTTGATATACGTGAAGTTTCTGTTCCTCACAGCTTGAGTAATAACCAGTCACCTCTGATCAGCCATGATCAAAATGAATGACAGCACAGACTCGATGGGCGGACTGGCCTCCTAGTTTCTGTGTCTCGATGATTGGATGAATTTCTGTAGGTTTCCCCATTGAAATCTTCATAGAGTCATAGAAACCCTACAGTGCAGAAAGAGACCCTTCGGCCCATCGAGTCTGTACCGAACACAATCCCACCCAGGCCCTACTCCCATATCCCTACATATTATACCCACTAATCCCTCTAACCTACACATTCCTGGACACTAAGGGGCAATTTCTTAGCACGGCCAATCAACCTAACCCGCACTGCGTTAGCACTGCTGCTTCACAGCTCCGGGGACCTGGGTTCGATTCCCGGCTCGGGGTCACTGTCTGTGTGTGGAGTTTGCACATTCTCCTCGTGTCTGTGTGGGTTTCCTCCGGGTGCTGCGGTTTCCTCCCACAGTCCAAAGATGTGCGGGTTTGGTTAATTGGCCGTGCTAAATTGCCCCTTAATGTGTCCCGGGATGCGTAGGTTAGAGGGATTAGCGGGTAAAATGTGTAGCGATATGGGGGTTGGGATTGTGTTCGGTGCAGACTTGATGGGCCTCTTTCTGTACTGTAGGGTTCTATGATTCTATGATCTCCCCCTCTCCCCCCATCTTCATCTGTTACAGTTTATTTCTGCGTTTGGCCATTCACATCTTCTATTCTCTCTCCCTGGGCTGCCATTAGCAGCCTTTCTCCTGGTTTCTGTGGCTATAACTCATCTGGCATTCCCTCCCCCTGCAGTATAAAAACCTCCCACTTTCTGTGTCTTTTAGCTATGACCAAGGGTCACCTGGGCTGGAAACATCTCTCCTTCCAGACCTGCCGAGGTTTTCCAGCAATGTCTCGCTTGGTTTCAGCCACACTCCTTCCTGGGCCAGTGACACGAACTTGAAATCCAAACTCAACATTCGTCAACAGATTCAAGTCAAATGAATAGGCAAAATAATGCAGCTGCTTAATGCGTGCGGCTCTAGTCACTTTCATTTCTCTATTACAAGGAAGCTCTGAGTCACGGAGGCACTGTTGGTGGAAAGTTGGACAAGATTTATCTCAGCTAACAAATGCAAGTGGGTGATATAGAGGGGTGGACCAGCAGATACAAAGGGAACAACTTGACGAACACTCTCTCGCTTAGGGAAGCGACTTTTGGCACTTGTAATAAGACTCACAAATTTATCGTGTGTTCGCGATGGAGGACCCTTACATCAGGCACATCGAAGTGCTGGGGTTTGAGAAAAGATTTGTACCAAACCAGCATTACGTAAGTGACAAAATCAGTCTTACTGCGTCAGCCCTGATTGTCAGTTGAAATGAACAGAATGTTTCTGGGGTGTAGCCGGTGCGCTCAGGCGCTCTTGAGCTCTGTCTGCAGGATGTAGCGAATGCCCAGATAAACCGGTTGATTGCAATCGCCTTCGCTATTACAGGATCTGTCTAGATCGAGTCTGCCTTTAGATTCGAACCCGAGGCAAGGTTTCAAAAGATAGAGATCATTGGTGACCAAGAAGAAAGAAATCGGGAGGCAGTGATGTAGTGGTATTATCACGGCACTAGTAATCCAGAGACCCGGGGCGATGCGCTGGGGACCTGGGTACGAATCCCACCACGGCAGATGGTGAAATTTATATACAATAAAAAAAAATTAAGGCTGGGATTCTTCCAAATTCACATAAAAACTAGGATAAATCCCGCTGGATTTTTAGCGGGGATTTTCAAATTGTATCTCCCACACTCTTGTCATAGAGTCTTAAAGCTTTACAACATGGAAACAGGCCCTTTGGCCCAACTTGTTCATGCTGCCCCTTTTTAACCATTGAGCTAGTCTCAATTGTTTGCCCCATATCCCTCAATACCCATGTAAATGCTTTTTAAAAGACAAAATTGTACCGGCCTCTACGACTATCTCTGGCAGCTTGTTCCAGACACTCGCCACTCTCTGTGTGAAAAGATTGTGCCTCTGGACACTTTTGTATCTCTCCCCTCTCACCTCAAACCTATGCCGTTTAGTTTTAGACTCCCCTATGTTTGGAAAAGTTATTGACTATCTAGCTGATCCACGCCCCACATCCTCTATAAGATCACCCCTCAGCCTCCTACGCTCCAAAGGAAAAAGTCCCAGTCTATCCAGCCTCTCCCTATAACTCAAACCAACAAGTCCCGGTAGTATCCTTTTCTGCACTCTTTCTACTTTAATAGTATTCTTTCTGTAATAGGGTGACCAGAACTGTACACAGTTGTGCATCTAAGATGAATATTGATAAATTCAATGGCCAGGGCATATTCCCGCTGGAGATTCTGGCAACATGTTGTAGAGCAGGCCACTGCACATGCATCGATCTGTCAGCATCGAGATTGGCACATGCACAGTAGCCCACACTGACGGCCTCCAAGTCACTGGTCAGCTCAAACGCAGGATGGCGCAGCGGTTAGCGCTGCTGCCTCACAACGCCGGGGACCCGGGTTCAAATCCGGCCTCAGGGAACGGTCAGTGTGGACGTTCACCCCCGTCTCTGGGTGCTCAGGTTCTCTCCCGTGCTCCAAAGATGTCCAGGTTGGGTGGATGGAACATGCTAAATTGTCCCTTAGTGTCTAAGGGTGAGGTGGATGGTAAATGGGGATGGGGCCTGGGTGGGATACCCTGTCAGAGAGTTGGTGCAGAATTGATGAGCCAAACAGCGTCCTGTAGGTGGTCCATGGTTGTCCATTGTGTGAGCAGCAGATTTTGGTATATCCCCTTGAATCTTACAATCGGATCAGTTGTATCTGGTGAACAGGGAGAAGTCGAGCTTACGAAACGCCACTCATTCCCTCTTCCCTGTCAGGAAAACACTCCTTTCAAACACCAACCATCATTTTCTGCCCTCTAATCATCTCTCTCCCTCCACACGTCCCAATCTCCTTCAATTACACGTCTTTACTCTGATTCCCTTCCATGGGACTTTATGTATAACTTTTTGAAAGCTGTGTTTTATTTGTCTCGCTGCTATTCCTTTAACAAAGTTCTTTCTCTTGTCTACCCGCAACACTTTCATTTTCTGCCTCAGTTCTATTTTGATCTGTGAATTCAGTTCCTCAATTCAGTTCCTTTTACCTCCCGCACCTGTGAGTTTGAGTTTTCTTGGGAATATTTCGTTATTTTTTCAGCCCCATGTCGTTTTTTTTTTAGGCGGTCCTTTCTGGTTTAGACTTTTGGCAACATTTCTCTCCATTTATCCTCCTCTCTACACCGTTGAGTTTTTCTCCTTCAGTAAGTGATCACAGTGATGTTTTACCCCTGTCTGCATTGAGAGGATCTCATTAGTTGGTTTGCTTTTTGTTTCTTTGATCCATAGAACATCTAGTACAGAAGGAGTTCATTTGGCCGATTCTCTGAAAAAGCATCTTTCCCCCTGCATTTACCTTGGCTCACCCATCTAACCCATCTAACCTGCACATCTTTGGTTACAAGAGTGAATTGAACAGGGTCTGAATGCTGTACCCTCAGCTTCACTACCCACCCAGGAGCTGAGAACTTCCACCTTACCTAATCCCAATCCCTCCCCTCACTGAGTCCCAGTATCCTCATTCAAATCTCTCGGCTGAAATGCAAGATCTCAAAGACCACACCCTCTACACCCATCTCTGTCCAACACTCCCTGCCCACAGAGGGCACTCGCTGCTCTACAACTGGTCCAAGAGACGGATGACAAGCTAACCCTTCTGATCAAGGCCCGCACACTCTGATTTCTTTTCTTGGACATTCTCACAACATTCCTCAGACAGGGCAACCCCCCTCCCTCCCTCCCTCCCTCCTGCCCCTCCCTCCCCTCTCCCGCCTCCACTCCCTCCCTCCTGCCCCTCCCTCCCCTCTCCTGCCTCCACTCCATCCCTCCTGCCCCTCTCCACTCCATCCATCCCTCCCTCCCCTCTCCAGCCTCCACTCCCTCCCTGCTGCCCCTCCCTCCCCTCTCCCGCCTCCACTCCCTCCCTGCTGCCCCTCCCTCCCCTCTCCAGCCTCCACTCCCTCCCTGCTGCCCCTCCCTCCCCTCTCCAGCCTCCACTCCCTCCCTCCTGCCCCTCTCTCCCCTCTCCCGCCTCCACTCCCTCCCCCCGGATGCCCGGTCTCTGTGGATAGCTCTCAGTTGAATCTTCAGGTTGTGGGTTCAAATCCCACTCCAGAGAATTGAGGGTCCCCACCCCACCCCAGAACGCGTGCCCTCTCACGCGATTGGCTCAGCTTCTCACATGGCCTTACCATAGGGTCTGGCCGGATCATGTGACCCTGAAAGGCTCACCCTCCCCCCCCCCCCCCCACCCCCCACTTAAAGGGCCCACCTTACCGCAGAGGAAGCAATCATGGCTGACCCTCCTGTTAGTATGTTATATACTCAGTCAGTCTCACAAAGAGTTTGGACTCAGGATCTTAGCTCTGACAAAGGACCATCCAGATCTTGAATCATTTGCTGTCTTCGCAGAGGTTGTCAGAACTGTTGAGATTTTCTGTTTTTGTTTCAGACGCCAGTATCTACAGTATTTTGCTTTTATATTTGTAAGGCCCTGACTCTTGTCTGGTTGAACATTAAGTGTTTAACGGTGCACAAATCATAGAACCCTACAGTGAAGAAAGAGGCCCTTCGGCCCATCGAGTCTGTACCGAACACAATCCCACCCAGGCCCTACCCCCATATCCCTACATATTATACCCACTAATCCCTCTAACCTACACATCCCTGGACACGAAGGGGCAATTTCTTAGCATGGCCAATCAACCTAACCCGCACATCTTTGGGCTGTGGGAGGAAACCCACACAGACACGAGGAGAATGTGCAAACTCCACACAGACAGTGACCCGAGCCGGGAATCGAACCCAGGACCCTGGAGCTGTGAAGCAGCAGTGCTAACCCACTGTGCCACCCTGTACTTACCCTACTAATCCTGACAACCTACACCATTTGGACAATAAGGCCAAATCCATTTGGGACACCAAGGAGCATCCGTTGACTCCGTCTACCATTCCTGCTGCCTTGGAAAGCAGCCAGCCTAATTACGGATCTCACTCACCCCGGGGATTCTCTCTTCTGCCTTCTTCCATTGGGAAAAGTTTGAGGCCACGTACCAACTGACTCAAGAACAGCCTCTCTCCCCTGCTGCCATCAGACTTTTGAATGGACCTACCTCACATTAACTTAATCTTTCTCAACACCCTAGCTATGACTGTAATACTACCTTCTGCACTCCTTTCCTTCTCTATGAACAGTATGTTTTTGTCTGTATAGCGCACAGAAAACAATACTTTTCACTGTGTGTTAATACATGTAAACCAAATCAAATCAAAATTTAGTCCGGCCAATTCACCTAATCTGCATATCCCACTCAGACCCTTTCCCTGTAATCTCATATATTTATGAGATAAATATCGGAGATGTTAGGGGTAAGTTTTTCACTCAGAGGGGGGTGAGTGAATGGAATCGACTGCCGTCGGTGGTGGAGGTGAACTCGCTGGGGTCTTTTAAGAGACTTCTGGATGAGTACATGGGATTTAATGGGATTGAGGGTTATAGATAGGCCTGGTAGGTAGGGATAGGATCAGCGCAACTTGTGAGCTGAAGGGCCTGTTTGTGCTGTAGTGTTCTATTTTCTTATCCTGCCAATCCCCTTGGTACTAATTTATCACGGCCAATCCACCTAACCCGCCCATCTTTGGACTGTGGGAGGAAACCGGAGCACCCGGAGGAAACCCACACAGACACGAGGAGAATGTGCTAACTCCACACAGACAGTGACCCCGAGCCGGGAATCGAACCCAGGACCCTGGTGCTGTGAGGCAGCAGTGCTAACCCACTGTGCCACCACATGGCCCCAATTCTTCAAGCTTTTTCTGGTGTAACCCTGGCAGAATCATCCAGAGTTTGTGATTTAAGTCGCATTTTCAGATGGCACGGGGAAATTTACACTTCTGGGCAATTGTCCTGCAAACCCCTACCTGTGGAACTCTGAGAAAGGTTCCTTAGAGCAGCTTTGGGATATGTCTCAAACCCAGCACTGGAGAGCTCGGAGGTTACAGTGTAATATTGCCAGCAGTACAGTGAGTGTGTGGCTGTTGGTGTGATTGGCCCCTGTGTAGTAACGTGATGCAGATAGTCTGAAATTAAGAGTTCTCCAACCTCAGGTAAGTGCAGTGTTTGGGTGGGATGTTGCGCAGTGAGCAGAGCAGAGAGACTAAATAGACTGGGTCTGTACTCGTTGGAGTTTAGAAGGATGAGGGGGGATCTTATAGAGACGTATAAGATAATGAAGGGGATGGATAGGGTAGAGGTAGAGAGATTCTTCCCGCTTAGAAAGGATAACAAGACTAGAGGGCACAGCCTCAAGATAAGGAGTTTAGAACGGAGTTGAGGAGGAACTTCTTCACTCAGAGGGTGGTGAATCTCTGGAATTCTCTGCCCGTTGAAGTGGTGGAGGCTGCCTCGCTGAATATATTTAAGTCATGGGTAGATAGGTTTCTGATAGACAGGGAATTAAGGGGAGAAAGCGGGAAGTGGAACTGATCCACTTCAGATCAGCCATGATCTTATTGAATGGCGGGGCAGACTCGAAGGGCTAGATGGCCGACTCCTGCTCCTATTTCTTATGTTCTGATGTTCCAGCAGAGCTGAAAATGGTTTCCTGTTTGCAGGTTTATATGCTGCTTGTGAAATGGAGTGACTCGAAAGAAAAGCTCATCTACAGAAGGTTCTCTGAAGTCTATGATTTCCACGTAAGTAGTTCACTCTCACCAATCCTGACTGATCAGCATTGTAACCGTGACATGAAATATATTTGTCCAAGAGAATGTGAGCTTGCTCAGTTTAAGAGTTACCAACTCTTTGACACAATAGGATTGAGACAGCATCGTAGCGAAACGTCACTGAGTAATCGTCAAGAACTCTTTGTAAAATCCTTGAATATTAAACTCAGAGGGAACTCTGTTTTAAGTTGCTGACTGTCACAGTATTTAGAATAGCTGAGGACCAAGTTTGAAAAATTAAAAATTATCGGTCCATTCAGCTTCCCGAAACTTGTCTGGCGGGGATTTTTAAAAATTTGTTTCATTCTTGGGATGTGTGTCACTGGCTGGGCCAGCATTTATTGCTCATCCCTACTTGCCCTCCAGTGGGCGGTAGTGAGCTGCCTTCTTCAGCCGCTGTAGTCCCTGTGGTGTAGGTACACCCACAGTGCTGTTAGACAGGAAGTTTACTTTCGCAACTCTTTCATTTTATATTTTTGTGGAAACTTTTGCTATCTGTTTTTAATATTCTGAGCTGGTTTACTCTCATAATCCATCTTGCTTTTCTTTATTGCTTTTTTCGTGGCTTTCTGCTGACCTTTTCTCAATCCTCTAGTTTCCCACTAAACTTTGCCACTTTGTATGCATTTTCTTTCAATTTGATACCCTCATTTATTTCCTTAAATATCTATAGATGATTATCTCTTTTTCTACAGTCCTTCCTCATCACTGGTATATACTTTTGAGCACTGTGAAAGATGCTTTGAAAGTTCTCCACTGTTCCTCAATTGTCCCACCATAAAGTATCTGCTCCCAGTCTACCTTAGCCAATGTCTTCCTCATCCCTTTATGGTCTCCTTTGCTTAAGCACACAAGATACTGATATTGGATTTTACCTTCCTGCGCTCCATCTGTGTTTTAAACTCAACCAAACTGATGGCTTCTTCTAAGAGGATCCCTAACTGCAAGATCATTAATTATTCCCGTCTTATTACATAGGACCAGATCGAGGATAGCTTGCTCCCTTATCAGTTCCATTACATACTATTCAAGGAAGCTATCGTGGATACATTCTATGAACTTCTCCTCAAAGCTTCCTTGACTGACCTGGTTTGACCAATTGATATGTAGATTAAAATCCCCCATGATAATTGCAAACAATAATTAGTCCAAAGATGTGCGGGTTAGGTTGATTGACCGTGCTAAGAAATTGCCCCTCAGTGTCCAGGGATGTGTAGGTTAGCGGGATTAGTGGGTATAATATGGGGGTAGGGCCTGGGTGGGATTGATGGCCTTGGAGGGAGTGCAGAGGAGGTTTACTAGGCTGATTCCAGAGTTCAGGGGGTTGAGCTATGAGGAGAGGCTGAATAAACTAGGCTTGTACTCGTTAGAGTTTAGAAGAATGAGGGGAGATCTCATTGAGACGTATAAGATGATGAATGGGATGGATAGGATAGAGGTGGAGAGGCTCTTCCCGCTCAGAAAGGACAGTAGGACTAGGGGGCACAGCCTCAAGATAAAGGGGAGCGGTTTAGAACGGAGTTGAGGAGGAACTTCTTCACTCAAAGGGTGGTGAATCTCTGGAATTCTCTGCCCGTTGAAGTGGTGGAGGCTGCCTCGCTAAATATTTTTAAGACGCGGGTTGATGGGTTTTTGATAAGCGAGGGGAATAAGGGTTATGGGGAGAGGGCGGGAATGTGGAACTGAGCCACGACAGATCAGCCATGATCTTATTGAATGGCGGGGCAGGCTCGAAGGGCCAGATGGCCGACTCCTGCTCCTATTTCTTATGTTCTTATGCAGTCTCGATGGGCTGAAGGGCCTCTTTCTGCACTGTAGGGTTCTATAATTCGATGATTTTTACACGCATCAGTTATTTCTCTGTTTATTTCTCCCCATCATGATGTCATTATTTGGTGGCCTGTAGGCTACACCTATCAGTGACCTTTTCTCCTTACTATTTCTAACTTCCACCCAAATAGATTCAATGCTTTTCTGTATCATCTCTCACTACCGCCCTGATTTCAATCTTAAATATCAAAGCCACACCACCTCCCTTCCCTTCCGCCTGTCCAGGGGAACACTCTGATACCCCTGGGTCTTTAACTTCAGTCGTGACCATGTCTCTGTAATGGCCATTCACGATGATTTGTACTGTCAACTCATTTAATTTGTTTTGAATTCTATGAGCGTTTAGGTAAAGTGGCGTTTATTATTTAGCGTTTATTAACAGGAGGTTTGAGTTTAAGAGCTGTGAGGTTATGCTGCAACTATACCGGACCTTGTTGAGACCACATTTGGAATATTGTGTGCAGTTCTGGTCACCTCACTATAAGAAGGATGTGGAAGCATTGGAGAGAGTGCAGAGGAGATTTACCAGGATGCTGCCTGGTTTGGAGGGTAGGTCTGATGAGGAAAGGTTGAGGGAGCTGGGGCTTTTCTGTTTAGAGTGGAGGAGGATGAGAGGCGTCTTAGTAGAGATGATGAGGGGGATAAATAGAGTGGACATTCAGAGACTATTTCCTCAGATGGATGTAGCTGTTACTAGGGGGGCATAACTGTAAGGTTCATGGCTCGGGTCACTGTCTGTGTGGAGTTTGCACCTTAGAACATAGAACATTCCAGCGCAGAACAGGCCCTTCGGCCCACGATGTTGCGCCGACCAGTTAAAAAACAATGACCCTCTAACCTAAACCAATCCCTTTCCATCCATAAACCTATCCACGGATCTCTTAAACGCCCCCAAACTAGGCGCATTTACAACTGCAGCAGGCAGGGCATTCCAATCCCTCACCACCCTCTGGGTAAAGAACCTACCCCTGACATCCGTCCTATAACTACCCCCCCTTAATTTAAAGCCATGCCCCCTCGTGCTAGCTTTCTCCATCCGAGGAAAAAGGCTATCACTGTCCACCCTATCTAAACCTCTAATCATCTTATATGTTTCAATAAGGTCCCCTCTTAGCTGCCTTCTTTCTAACGAAAACAACCTCAAATCCCTCAGTCTCTCCTCATAGGATCTCCCCTCCATACCAGGCAACATCCTGGTAAACCTCCTCTGCACCCTCTCCAAAGCCTCCACATCCTTCCTGTAATGTGGGGACCAGAACTGCACACAGTACTCCAAGTGCGGCCGCACCAGAGTTGTGTACAGTTGCAACATGACGCTGCGACTCCTAAATTCAATCCCCCTACCAATAAACGCCAAGACGCCGTATGCCTTCCTAACAACCCTATCTACTTGATTCCCAACTTTCAGGGATCTATGTACACATACACCTAGATCCCTCTGCTCATCCACACATTCTCCCCGTGTCTGCGTGGGTTTCCTCCGGGTACTCCGGTTTCCTCCCACAGTCCAGAGATGTTCAGGTTAGGCCATGCTGAATTGCCGTTTAGTTTCAGGGGGACTAGCTGGCTAAATACAGGGGGGTTACAGGAATAGGGCCTGGATGGGATTGTTGCCAATGCTGGCTCGAATGTAGCACAGTGGCTGTCTCACAGCACCAGGGACCTGGGTTCAATTCCTGGCTCGGGTCAGTGTCTGTGTGGAGTTTGCACATTCTCCCCGTGTCTGCGTGGGTTTCCTCCGAGTGCTCCGGATTCCTCCCACAGTTTGAAAGACGTGCTTTCTAGGTACATTGACCCGAACAGGCGCCAGAGTGTGGTGACTAGGGGAATTTCACTGTAACTTCATTGCAGTGTTAATGTAAGCCTTACGCGTGGCTAATAAATAAATAAACAGACGTTAGATGGCCTCCTTCTGCACTGGCAGGATACTATGATTCTGGTGGTCCTTGTTTTCACTGGGCCTTGCATCTTCTCCTGCCGTTAGCTCAATGGCACTCAGTTCCTTCAATGTGGAGAAAGGTGTGTGAAATTGAGAAAGACAAATGGGGACAGACCTGGGGGAGAGAGCCTGGGTGGGATACTGTGTCGGAGAGTTGGTCCAGGCTCAGTGGGCTCTTTCTGCACTGTAGGGATGGGTTTTATGGATTTGAGTCATAGAGATTTACAAAATGGACACAGGCCCTTTGGCCCAACTTATCCATGTTGCCCCCTTTTTCGAACCCACTAAGCTAATCCCAATTGCCCGCATTTGCCCCATATCCCTCTATACCCATGTAACTATCTAAACGCTTTTAAAAGACAAAATTGTACCCGCCGCTACTACTACCTCTGGCAGCTTGTTCCAGACACTCACTAACCCTCTGTGTGAAAAAAATTGCCCCTCTGGACCCACTCCCCTCTCACCTTAATCCTATACCCTCTGGTTTTAGACTCCCCTACCTTTGGGAAAAGATATTGACTATCCAGCTGATCTGTGCCCCTCATTATTTTATAGACCTCTATAAGATCACCCCTCAGCCTCCTACACTCCAGAGAAAAAAGTCCCAGTCTATCCAGCCTCTTGTTATAACTCAAACCATCAAGTCTTGGTAGCATCCTAGTAAATCTTTTCTGCACTCTTTCTAGTTTAATAATATCCTTTCTATAATAGTGACCAAAACTGCGCACAGTATTCCAAGTGTGGCCTTACCAATGTCTTGTATAACTTCAACAAGACGTTCCCAACTCCTGTATTCAATGTTCTGACCGATGAAACCAAGCATGCCGAATGCCTTCTTCACCACTCTGTCCGCCTGTGACTCCACTTTCAAGGAGCTATGAACTTGTACCCCTAGATCTCTTTGTTCTGTAACTCTCCCCAACGCCCTACCATTAACTGAGTAAGTCCTGCCCTGATTCAATCTACCAAAATGCATCACCTTGCATTTATCTAAATTAAACTCCATTTGCCATCCGTCAGCCCACTGGCCTGATTGATCAAGATCCCATTGCAATCGGAGATAACTTTCTTCACTGTCCACTATGCACCAATCTTAGTGTCATCTGCAAACCATGCCTCCTATATTCTCATCCAAATTATGAATATAAAATGATAAATAACAGTGGGCCCAGCACTGATCCCTGAGGCACACCGCTGGCCACAGGCCTCCAGTTTGAAAAATAACCCTCCGCAACCACCCTCTGTCAACAAGCCAATTTTGTATCCATTTAGCTACCTCACCCTGCCTCCCTCTGGAAAGTTACGTGTGGTGTTAGCGAGGAGGTCATTATGAAAACACTGAGGCACAGAAAACCCCAAAGTTACAGCCAACTGGGAAATGGCAATAGTCCTGTGAAAGCTTCCTCACAGATTTCTCTCATTTCACTGCTTTTTCAACATGATTTTCAAGACAAATAATAAAACGTTGGGCCTATACTCACGGGGGTTTAGAAGAATGAGACGCATCATAATGAAACTCATACGGTGGAGTTTTACATTACCCCCAAGATGGGTTTTGAGGTGGGGCAGTGGGGGTGTAAGATTGAATGGGTGGGATTCCCCTCGGGATCCCACCCAGATGGGGAGGGCAGGGTCTCAAGCGGGGAAATCTGCCCTTTTAACATATTAAGGCCCTAAGGCGGCCAACGTAATGGCCTTTTCACCTCCATTTTTAGGCTGGCAGCAGTGGGAAACAGAGAAAAAAAGCTTCTCTCCATCTCGGGAGGGAGGCCCCCCTCCAGATGTAGGGCGTGCCCCCTCCAGGACGTTGGAGCTCTTGCCTTCCTCCCCCCCCATCCTTTCCCCCCCCCCCCCCCAGGGCATCCCTTCCCCTGACACCGCAGGAATTACCTTTCCGATAATCCTGGGACTGAGTCCCAGGGTGCCACTGCGACGCTATGCCAGCCTGAGTTGGATAGCTCTGTGCCAACCTGACTGGCTGACAGCTCTGAGGGGTGATGAATATCCCACCAGTTGACAATCCACGTTAAATGGCAGCGGGTTTCTGAGAATTGGCGCTGGCGCACGATTGCATCAACCCTCAAGATGAGTGCCTCATTCAATCCAGGATGTAGCGGTATTGTCACTGGATTAGAACAATCCAAAAGGCCAGGTCATGTTCTGGGGAGCCGGATTCGAATCCCAACATGGCAGTTGGTGTCATTTGAATTCAATAAAAATCTGGAGTTCAGGGTCTACTGATGACCGTGAAAGAACAAAGAACAAAACAGCCCGGGAAACAGGCCCTTTGGCCCAACGAGCCCACACCTCCCATTTTAACATTACCAGTCCCCCCTCCACCCATGACCCTTATCTATGCTTATGGCATTCCACATTGAGGGAAACTGATTTAGGGACAATTTGTTACACCAATCAGCCTAAGAGCACATCTTTGGGGTGTGGGAGGAAACCGGAGCACCCGGAGAAAACCCACGCAAGCACAGGGAGAATGCGCCAAACTCCCACAGACACCGGCCCAAATCCATGTATCTGCACAGCAATCAATGATAGTCACTGAGCTGTCGTCTTGCCCAGTATCTGGTCCAGTTTAAGCACACACTAATGACATGAAGTACTAGGCTATTCTCGAAACATCCAAGAGCAGCCCTCGTACGACCCATCGCGTGTGTGCCCCTCGTTGGACAACAAGGCGGACCCAATCGCCTGTGGATTAAAAGAGAAAAACATCAATACCATGCACATCCTTATACATTCCCAGGGACGTCCCAAGGCTCCTGAACCTTATTTAAAACAGTCTCCTATATCCCTCCATCTCCATCCCGCTCATGTGCCTGTCTAAGTAACTCTTAAACATCTCCAGCGTGCCTGCCTCCACCACCTTACTTGGCAGAGCATTCCATACCTCTCACTCCTACGTTCCATTTATGATCAAGCTTATCCGACCTGGGGAGGGATAGACCGTGTTCACCCGAAACCGCAGAGTGACTTGTGGCAGGAGGAAGTACCTGACGATCTGCTGATCCAGAGGGTGAGAACAGCACGACTCAAACAGCAGCTCAGTGTCGATGATGTGAGAAGCTGTGAATAATTCCAGAGCGAGCCGCTGGGATAGCTGTCACATTCAGTCGATCGGCCGTACAGCGGTCCGAATGCTCTTCCCCGCTCAGCCGGGGTCTCGGAATCACTGGGAATCCGATCCATCAGATTGGGTTATCGTCAGTAATTAGTAAGAGAATGAGTGAATTAACTGTTGAGTTTCGACAGACCCGACTGTACAGCAGACCGGAGTGAGAGCACAGATCCCAAAGATCTTCTTTAATCCTTTTCCTCCTTTTGAACGTTGGAGTCTCAAACCAAAAGAGAAAATGCTGGAAAATCTCAGCGGGTCTGGCGACATCTGTAGGGGGAGAAAAGAACGGACGTTTCGAGTCCTGATGCCTTTCAGCTTTGACTAAGGGTTGTCTGGGCTCAAAATTGTCAACGTTTTCTCTCCCGACAGATGCTCCAGACCCGCTGAGATTTTCCAGCTTTTTCTCTTTTGGGTTCCTTCACTCACCTCCTCCTGATCCTAACTCCTCCACTCAAACTCCCCTCTCCTCCCAACTCCCCCCTCTCCTCCCACTCCCCCCCCCTCCTCCCAACTCCCCCCCCTCCTCCCAACTCCCCCCTCCTCCTCCCAACTCCCCCCTCCTCCTCCCAACTCCCCCCCCTCCTCCTCCCAACTCCCCCCCCTCCTCCTCCCAACTCCCCCCCTCCCCTCCCAACTCCCCCCCCTCCTCCTCCCAACTCCCCCCCCCTCCACCTCCCAACTCCCCCCTCCTCCCCCAACTCCCCCCCCTCCTCCTCCCAACTCCCCCCCCTCCTCCCAACTCCCCCCCCTCCTCCTCCCAACTCCCCCCTCCCTCCCCTTCCCAACTCCCCCCCCTCCTCCTCCCAACTCCCCCCCTCCTCCACCCAACTCCCCCCCCTCCTCCTCCCAACTCCCCCCCTCCTCCTCCCACTCCCCCCCTCCTCCTCCCCACTCCCCCCCTCCTCCCCAACTCCCCCCCCTCCTCCCAACTCCCCCCCCTCCTCCTCCCACTCCCCCCCTCCTCCTCTCCAACCCCCTCCCTCCTCCCAACTCCCCCCCTCCTCCTCCCAACTCCCCCCCCTCCTCCCCCAACTCCCCCCCTCCTCCTCCCAACTCCCCCCCCTCCTCCCCCCACTCCCCCCTCCACCTCCCAACTCCCCCCCCTCCTCCTCCCAACTCCCCCCCTCCTCCTCCCAACTCCCCCCACCTCCTCCCAACTCCCCCCCTCCTCCTCCCAACTCCCCCCCCTCCTCCTCCCAACTCCCCCCCTCCTCCTCCCAACTCCCCCCCTCCTCCTCCCAACTCCCCCCCTCCCTCCTCCCAACTCCCCCCCCTCCTCCTCCCACCTCCCCCCCTCCCCCCTCCTCCCCCAACTCCCCCCCCTCCTCCTCCCAACTCCCCCCCTCCTCCTCCCAACTCCCCCCCTCCTCTCCCAACTCCCCCCCCTCCTCCTCCCAACTCCCCCCCCTCCTCCTCCCAACTCCCCCCCCTCCTCCTCCCAACTCCCCCCCCTCCTCCTCCCAACTCCCCCCCCTCCTCCTCCCAACTCCCCCCCCTCCTCCTCCCAACTCCCCCCCCTCCTCCTCCCAACTCCCCCCCCTCCTCCTCCCAACTCCCCCCCTCCTCCTCCCAACTCCCCCCCTCCTCCTCCCAACTCCCCCCCCTCCTCCTCCCAACTCCCCCCCCTCCTCCTCCCAACTCCCCCCCTCCTCCTCCCAACTCCCCCCAACTCGCCCCTCCTCCCAACTCCCCCCCAACTCGCCCCTCCTCCCAACTCCCCCCCAACTCGCCCCTCCTCCCAACTCCCCCTCCTCCCTACTCCCCCCTCTTCCCTACTCCCCTCTCCTCCCAACTCCCCCCTCCTCCCAACTCCCCCCTCCTCCCAATACCCCCCCCAACTCCCCCAACTGCCGTTCGCCCCAAAACTGACCCTTTCTCTGATGAAGCTTTTGGCTGTGTGTGTGTGTGTGTGTGTGTGTGTGCGTGTGTATGTGCGTGTGTGTTTGTGCGTGTTTGTTTGTGTATGTATATGTGTGTGTTTGTGTGTGTGTGTATGTATGTGTGTGTGTTTGTGTGTATGTGCATGTATGTGTGTGTATGTATGTGTGTGTTTGTGTATGTATGTGTGTGTGTGTGTGTGTATTTGTGTGTGTGTGTATTTGTGTATGTGTGCATGTGTGTGTGTGTGTGTGTTTGTGCGTGTGTATGTATATGTATGTGTGTGTGTGTATGTATGTGTGTGCATGTACGTGCGTGTATGTGTGGTGTGTGTGTGTGTGTGAGTGTACGTGTGTGAAGTGTGTGTGTGTATGTGTGAGTGTACGTGTGTGAAGTGTATTTGTGTGTGTGTGTGAGTGTACGTGTGTGTGTGTGTGAGTGTACGTGTGTGTGTGTGTGAGTGTACGTGTGTGTGTGTGTGTGTGTGTGTGTGTGTGTGTGTGTGTGTGTGTGTGTGTGTGTCTCCCTCTCACTCTCTCTCCGGACTTTTCTCCCATCACTCCCTGGGTCTCTCCGGAATTCCCTGTTAAAGGGAGGTCGGTGTTTTCTGTTTAATATTCAGAGCTTTGTTTCTCCGCTCAGAAAACGCTGAAGGAAATGTTTCCGATTGAAGCTGGAGAAATCGATCCCAAAGCCGGACCCTGCCACATTTGCCAGGTAGGTATTCCCAATGTGGGGAAGATTTCTCCATTCCCTTTCTATATTACAGGGTAGGGGCTGGGGAGAGAAGTGTTCTCTTTGTGGGCTTTTCTCGATTGTCTATAGATCATAGAACCCTACAGTGCAGAAAGAGGCCCTTCGGCCCATTGAGTCTGTACCGACCACAATCCCACCCAGGCCCTTCCCCCATACATTTTCCCACTAATCCCTCTAACCTACACATCCCTGGACACTAAGGGGCAATTTAGCACAGCCAATCAACCTAACCCGCACATCTTTGGACTGTGGGAGGAAACCGGAGCACCCGGAGGAACCCACGAGCATAGAACAGGAAAGCTCTCGTTGATTTGCCTCTCCACGTGAAGCAGTTCACGTGGGTACAATTGTCATTTTTCCGGTTGTGTTTCACAAAACCCAGCGGGAAGAATTTAATCCGCCAGGTTTCACCCTCCCTGGGAGAGATATTGTGGAACGCACTCCTTGACCAAACATGGCGCCCAGTGGTGAGTGTGGCTATCACAACGCCCAACACTCCAGGGAGTACAGCCAGGCTCCCAAGGCCCAGAGCTGCTGGGAGTGGTCCTGGGAGACCACCTACCCAATCTCCCCCAGTAAAGATCAGCGGTCACTGGGGTAACTCCGTGTATCGAACACTTGGAGCGAAAAAGGCCTAATCCGGCTTTCTGCCCATAATCTCTGATCCCTTTTGCCCCCCACCCCAACAAGACAGGAACCAAAGGAATGGTGAGCAGCTCAGTCTAGGCAGGAGTGACCCTAGCAGAGTCCTTATGGAGACTTTGTGAGCGGCACAGTGGGTTAGCACTGCTGCTTCACAGCTCCAGGGTCCTGAGTTCGATTCCCGGCTCGGGGTCACTGTCTGCGTGGAGTTTGCACATTCTCCCCGTGTCTGCGTGGGTTTCCTCCGGGTGCTCTGGTTTCCTCCCACAGTCCAAAGATGTGCAGGTTAGGTTGATTGGCCAGGCTAAGAAATTGCCCCTTAGTGTCCAGGGATGTGTAGGTTAGAGGGATTAGTGGGTATAATATGGGGGTAGGGCCTGGGGTGGGATTGTGTTGGGTACGGGGCCTCTTTCTGCCCTGTAGGGATCTATAATTTGCCCCATCTTCACACTGACAGCACCCTCCATTGCCTTGTGTGGAGCTCCCAACATATTAAATGGGCTGGATTTCCAACCGCACTTTCCAACCCTGCAACCTCCACAATCTAGAAGGACAGGGGGCAGTGGATACCTGGGAACGCTGTCATCCGGGAGGTTCCCCTCCGAGTCACTCGCCATCCTGACTTGGAAATAGATCGCCGTCCCTTCACTGTCGCTGGATCAAAATCCTGGAACCGCCTCCCTAACAGCATGGAGGGTGTACCTACACCATAGGAACAAAGAACACAACAGCACAGGAACAGGCCCTTCGGCCCTCCAAGACTGCACTGATCATGTGTTCCTAACTAGACCATCCGTTTGTATCCCTCTATTCCCAGCCTGTTCATGTGGCTATCTAGATAAGTCTTAAATGATCCTAGCGTGTCTGCCTCAACCACCTTACTTGGTAGTGCATTCCAGGCCCCATCACCTTCTGTGTAAAATACGCCCCCTGCATAACCTTGCCCTCCCTTACCTTGAACTTGTAACCCCTTAATTTTGTCATTTCTGACTTGGGAAAAAGCTTCACCCTATCTATGCCCTTCATAATTTTATAAACTTCTATTAGATCACCCTTCAACCTCCGTCTTTGTAAGGGGAAGAACCTTAGTTTACTCAGTCTCACCTCATAGCTAATACTCTCCATACCAGGCAACATCCTGGTAAACCTTTTCTGCACTCTCTCCAAAACCTCCCCGTCCTTTCAGTAGTGCGGTGACCAGAACTGGACGCAGTATTCCAGATGTGGTCTAACCAACATTCTATATAACTGCAACATCACATGCCAACTTTTATACTCTAATAAAGGCAAGCATGCCATATGCCTTCTTCACCACCTTTTCCACCTGTGCTGCCACCTTTAAGGATCTGTGGACTTGCACACCCAGATCCCTCTGGGTGTCTATGCTCCTGATGGTTCTGTCATTTATTGTATAGCTCCCCCCTGCATTAGATCTACCAAAATGTATCACTTTGTTTATCTGGATTAAATTCCATCTGCCGTTTCTCTGCCCAATTTTCCAGCCTATCTATTATCCTGCTGTATTCTCTGACAGTGTTTATCGCTATCAGCAACTCCAGCAATCTTTGTGTCGTCCGCAAACTTACTAATCAGACCAGCTACATTATCTTCCAAATCATTTATACATATCACAAACAGCAGAGGCCTCAGTACAGAGCCCTGCAGAACAGCACTAGTCACAGACCTCCAGTCAGAAAAAGACCCCTTCACTGCCACCCTCTGTCTTCTGTGGCCAAGACAGTTCTGTACCCATCCAGCTAGTTCACCTTTGATCCCGTGAGATTTAACCAGCCTGCCATGAGGAACCTTATCAAATGCTTTACTAAAATCCATGTAGACGACATCCACGGCCCTTCCCTCATCAATCATTTTTGTCACCTCATCAAAAAACTCAACCAAATTTGTGAGGCATGACCCCCCCTCGTACAAAACCATGTTGTCTATCGCTAATGAGATAATTCAGTTCTAAATGTGTATCGATCTTATCTCTAAGAATCTTCTCCAACAATATCCCTACCAAGGATGTCAAGCTCACTGGCCTATAATTACTCAGTTATCCTTGCTATCCTCCTTTAAATAATGGGACCACATTTGCTATCCTCCAATCCTCTGGGACCTCACCTGTGTCTAATGAAGAAACAAGGATTTCTGTTAGAGGCCCAGCAATTTCATCTCTTGTCACTCTCAGTAATCTAGGACAGATGCCATCTGGCCCTGGGGATTTGTCTACCTTAGCGCTTCCTAAAATACCTAACACTTCCTCTCTTGTAATTGCGATTTGTTCTAACGGGTCTACACATCCCACCAATCAACGTGTCCCTCTCCTTTGTGAATACTGAAGCAAAGTATTCATTTTGGATCTCACTTACTTCTTTGGGTTCTAAACATAATTCCCCTCTGTTCTTGAGAGATCCAACTCTCTGACAACCCTCTTGCTCCTAACGTCTGTATAAAATGCCTTGGGATTCTCCTTAATCCTGTCTGCCAAGGACATTTCGTGACCCCTTTTTTGCCCTTCTAACACCCTGTTTGAGTTCTTTCCTCGTCTCTCTGTATTTCTCCAGTGCTTCATCTGTTTTTAGCTGCCTGGACCTTATATATGCCTCTTTTTTCTTTTTGATTAGACCCACCATTTCTTTGGTTATCCACAGCTCTCGAATCCTACCTTTCCCATCCTTCCTTTTTACAGGCACATGCCTGTCCTGCACTCCTATCAACTGCTGCTTAAAAGACTCCCACATGTGGATTTACCCTCGAACAGCCTCTCCCAATCAACAGCCACCAAATCCTGCCTAATCCGGCTGTAGTTAGCCTTCCCCCAATTCAGCACCTTACCCATTGGACAGCACTCATCCTTTTCCACGACTATCCGAATTGTGGTCACTATTTGCCACATGCTCCCCCACTGAAACTTTGACCCAACCAGGCTCGTTCCCCAGTATTAGATCCAGTAAAGCCCCCTCTCTAGTTGGACTATCAACATATTGTTCCAAAGAACCTTCCTGGACACATTTTATAAATTCCTCCCTGTCCCGACCCCCAGCCCTGAGGGATTTCCAGTCTACATGAGGGAAATTAAAGTCTCCCACTACAACAACCCTACTTTTTCTGCACCTATCCAAGATCTCCTTACATATCCGTTCCTCAATAATGGCTGCAGTGGTTCAAGAAGACAGCTCACCACCACCTTCTCATCGGTCAAATAGGGACAGAGACACAAAGTTGTAGAGTTGTACAGCACAGAAAAGGCCCTTCGGCCCTCAAATACAATAACCACTACTAACTGCGCGGTAGCACAGTGGGTTAGCACTGCTGCTTCACAGCTCCAGGGTCCTGGGTTCGATTCCCGGCTCGGGTCACTGTCTGTGTGGAGTTTGCACATTCTCCTCGTGTCTGCGTGGGTTTCCTCCAGGTGCTCCGGTTTCCTCCCACAGTCCAAAGATGTGTGGGTTAGGTTGATTGGCCATGCTAAGAAATTGCCCCTTAGTGTCCAGGGATGTGTAGGTTAGCGGGATTAGTGGGTATAATATGTAGGGATATGGGGGTCAGGCCTGGAGTTAGCCTTCCCCCAGTTCAGCACCTTACCCATAGGACAGCACTCATCCTTTTCCATGACTATCCGAATTGTGGTCACTATTTGCCACATGCTCCCCCACTGAAACTTTGATGGGATTGTGTTCGGTGCAGACTTGATGGGCTGAAGGGCCTCTACGTAGGGCTCTATGATTCTAAAGGCGCGCTAATCCCATTTTCCAGCATTTGTTCCAGATCCTTGAACGTTACGATGTTTCATGTGCTCGCTCAAATATTTTGTAAAGATTATAAGGTTTCCCAGGCAGTGCCTTCCAAATACCCACTGCCCTCTGAGTGAAGAATTGTTTTCTCAAATCCCCTCCTGCGTTCCCCCTCCCCCCCCACGTCCCCCTCCTTCCCCCTGCCCCTCACGTCCCACCCTGCGCTCTGTCCCCGGTGTCCGAGATCCAACCCTGGTGCTGGGTGAAGGAGTATAGTGACTCTGCGCTGTTAGCAGTCGAAGTGATCAAACTGCTGTATGTGGGAGCTTGCTGTGCACACCCTGGTGCTGTGGTTACCCGACAGGGCAGAAAGAGGCCATTCGGCCCATTGAGTCTGCACCGAACCACAACCCCACCCAGACCCTACCCCCACATTGACCACAATCCCCCCCCATTGACCACAACCCCACCCAGACCCTACCCCCACAATCCCCCCCATTGACCACAACCCCACCCAGACCCTACCCCCACAATCCCCCCCACTGACCACAACCCCACCCAGACCCTACCCCCACAATCCCCCCCATTGACCACAACCCCACCCAGACCCTACCCCCACTGACCACAACCCCACCCAGACCCTACCCCCACAATCCCCCCCCATTGACCACAACCCCACCCAGACCCTACCCCCACAATCCCCCCACTGACCACAACCCCACCCAGACCCTACCCCCACAATCCCCCCCATTGACCACAACCCCACTCAGACCCTACCCCCACAATCCCCCCCCATTGACCACAACCCCACCCAGACCCTACCCCCACAATCCCCCCACTGACCACAACCCCACCCAGACCCTACCCCCACAATCCCCCCCATTGACCACAACCCCACCCAGACCCTACCCCCACTGACCACAACCCCACCCAGACCCTACCCCCACAATCCCCCCCCATTGACCACAACCCCACCCAGACCCTACCCCCACAATCCCCCCACTGACCACAACCCCACCCAGACCCTACCCCCACAATCCCCCCCATTGACCACAACCCCACTCAGACCCTACCCCCACAATCCCCCCCCATTGACCACAACCCCACCCAGACCCTACCCCCACAATCCCCCCACTGACCACAACCCCACCCAGACCCTACCCCCACAATCCCCCCACTGACCACAACCCCACCCAGACCCTACCCCCACAATCCCCCCCATTGACCACAACCCCACCCAGACCCTACCCCCACAATCCCCCCCATTGACCACAACCCCACCCAGACCCTACCCCCACAATCCCCCCCATTGACCACAACCCCACCCAGACCCTACCCCCACAATCCCCCCCATTGACCACAACCCCACCCAGACCCTACCCCCACAATCCCCCCCCATTGACCACAACCCCACCCAGACCCTACCCCCCCATTGACCACAACCCCACCCAGACCCTACCCCCACAATCCCCTCCATTGACCACAACCCCACCCAGTCCCTACCCCCACAATCCCCCCCATTGACCACAACCCCACCCAGACCCTACCCCCACAATCCCCCCCATTGACCACAACCCCACCCAGACCCTACCCCCACAATCCCCCCCATTGACCACAACCCCACCCAGACCCTACCCCCACAATCCCCCCCACTGACCACAACCCCACCCAGACCCTACCCCCACAATCCCCCCCATTGACCACAACCCCACCCAGACCCTACCCCCACAATCCCCCCAATTGAGGGTAGACCCCCCGCCCCATGAAGATAACACTTCAGAAACTGGTCACATGACAATTTGGGCCTCCCCGAGGTTACGGGAGGTGCTTCATGAATGGACGTCTTCCTTCCAAGTCTGATGTGTGTGTGTTCTTCCCAGCTCCCAGATGGTTGGAGGGTCACAAGGTGACCGAGGACAGGCAGAGCACTCTCTCCGACTACATCAATTCCTTACTCAACCAGCAGACAAAGATCTCCCGCTGCCAATGGGTTCACAACTTCTTCCAGATACGCTCTGATGACGTGGCGCTGCCACTTCCTCACCCGTGAGTATTGACCCCTGGGCATCTGGTCAGTAGGCCGAAGGAAGCTGGGCAGTGAGGCTTCACTTCCAGTGGCTGCGATATCGGTTCTCCATTTCACTCCTCACCCGTACAATAAGATCCACATTCTCCCAACGCACAAATCAGGATTCGAGCTGATCATAGAATGATTAGACAGTGCAGAGGGAGGCCATTCAGCCCATCGAGTCTGCACAATCCCACCCAGGGCCTATTCCCATAACTCCACATACATAGAACATTACAGCGCAGAACAGGCCCTTCGGCCCACGATGTTGCGCCGACCAGTTACAAAACAATGACCCACTAACCTAAACCAATCCCTTTCCATCCATAAACCTATCCATGGATCTCTTAAATACCTATCCTACTAATCCCCCTGATACTAGGGTCAATTTAGCACGGTCAAGCAACCTAATGATAGGATGCAGGACTGAGCGGAGAAGTGGCAGATGGACTTCAACGCAGATAAATGTGTAGTGGTCCATTTTGGCAGGACCAATGGGATGAAGGAATACAATATCAAGGGTAGGAGTCTTAGCTGGGTTGAAGAGCAGAAGGATCTTGGGGTCCGGGTCCATAGGACTCTTAAATCGGCCTCACCGGTGGATGATGTGGTCAAGAAGGCGTATGGTGTACTGGCCTTCATTAATCGAGGGATTGAGTTTAGGAGTCGGGAGGTAATGCTGCAACTTTATAAGACCCTTGTCAGACCCCACTTGGAGTACTGTGCACAGTTCTGGTCGCCTCACTACAGGAAGGATGTGGAAGCTATTGAGAGGGTACAGAGGAGATTTACAAGGATGTTGCCTGGATTGGGAGGCATGCCTTATGAGGATAGGTTGAGGGAGCTCGGTCTCTTCTCCCTGGAGAGACGAAGGTTGAGAGGCGACCTGATAGAGGTTTATAAAATGTTGAGAGGAATAGATAGGGTGGATTCTCGGAGGCTATTTCCCCGGGCTGAAATGGTCGCTACGAGAGGACACAGGTTTAAGGTGCTGGGGAGCAGGTACAGAGGAGATGTTAGGGGTAAGTTTTTCACTCGGAGGGTGGTGAGTGAGTGGAATCGGCTGCCGTCGGTGGTGGTGGAGGCGAACTCACTGGGGTCTTTTAAAAGACTTCTGGATGAGTATATGGGATTTAATGGGATTGGGGGTTCTAGATAGGTCTATGGATTGGAAGGTATAGATGTGATCGGCGCAACTTGTGGGCCGAAGGGCCTGTTTGTGCTGTAGTGTTCTATGTTCTAATCCGCTGTTTTACTAATAAATCTATGGCTCCTATACATTGAGGGTAACACTGACCTTGTGCAACAGCAGGAGTTGTTATCTCTCCATTAGAATCCCCATTGACTTTCCTGTTCCGACTGGACAATGCACTGTCAGTAACGGTGGATGTTATTTTGAACAAAGAACAACACAGCACGGGAAACAGGCCCCTCGGCCCAACGAGCCGCCATTTTAACATTGTGAGTCCCCTCTTCCACCCGTGACCCTTGTCTACGCTTATGGCACTCCACATTGGAAACCAGATTGAGGGGAGACTAATTTAGGGGCAATTTGTTACACCAATCAGCCTAAGAGCACATCTTTGGGGTGTGGGAGGAAACCGGAGCACCTGGAGAAAACCCACGCAGATATGGGGAGAATGCGCAAACTCCCACAGACACCGGCCCAAATCCATGTAGCAAACAGCGATAGTCACTGAGCTGTCGTGTTGCCCAGTATCTGGTCCAGTTTAAGCGTACACTAACGACGTGAAGCACTAGGCTACTCTCGAGATAACCAAGAGAACATAAGAACATAAGAAATAGGAGCAGGAGTAGGCCATCTAGCCCTCGTACGACCCATCGCGTGTATGCCCCTCATTGGACAACAAGGCGGACCCAATCACCTGTGGATTAAACTGTTTTGTACTGATCTCAGCGGGAAATAGTATTGATGTAAGTATGTGGCTCAGGTTAATAAGCTCCAGTAACCTTACTGCGGCAATTAAATTGTGCCGATTGTTATAATCTCGCTGGTCTCCTGGTGTGATGGAATATTCCCTACTTGCCTGGATGAGTTCAGCTCCAACAACACTCAGGAAACTCGATACCATCTAGGATAAAGCAGCCCCACTAAATTGACACCACATCCATTCCCCCCACCACTGACACTCAATAACAGCAGTGTGCATTAACTACAAGATGCATTGCACCAAAGCCAAAAAAAAAATGGTTCGGCATAGACAAGGGCCAAAATGCCTATTTCCGGGCTGTAATTTTCTATGCTTCAAAGATTTTTAGATAGCGCCTTCCAAATCCGAAACTACTTCCATCTAGAAGGACGCAGATACGTGGGAACACCACCTCTGCAGGTTCCCCTCTAAGCCATTCACCATCCTGACTTTGAAATACATCCTTCACAGCCGCGAGGTCAGGATTCTGGAATTCCTTTCCTAATGGCAACAGCGGGTCAACCCACACAACAGCTCACCACCGCCTCCTGGAGGACAACTAGGGGTGGGCCATTGGCCAGCTAGCAAGGTCTATGTCCCAGGAATGAGTATATAAAAAGACAAGGCTGCTCTCACACTTCCAGTGACGCAGATTCCGCATTGGGACACCGCCTTCCTCAGCACCATCGTCCCACGGGACGGGCGCAAGGTCAGCTTCCTGCTGTTACTCTGTGCTGGCGGCAGCCATTTTCACAGCAGGTAACAAAGACCTGGCCTGGGGTGGACCCGCTGCCCTCCTCCTCCCTCTCCCACCCATCCGTAATGCAGAGTGCGCAGTGGGACCCCCACCGTCGATCGGCGCCGCCCTCTCAGCACTGCCAGGGTGCCAGGCTGGCACTGCCAGAAGGGCACTCCCCCTTGCCCCTGACCTCCTGGGCTGCCACGATGCCCTCTATCTCCACCAGCGGGGTAATCACACCTCACCCCCATTAACGCTTTAATCCCCACTGGTGGGAATGTCTCCCAACAGGGGAAGGAACTGGAGGAGTACCGTCCTGGGCTCACGACTGATATGGAAATAGGATTTTCAATATTGTAAAAGGCCTCAACATGAGACTGAGGGGCCTGGAAGACTTGTGATAAGAACATAAGAAATAGGAGCAGGAGTAGGCCATCTAGCCCTTCGAGCCTGCCCCGCCATTCAATAAGATCATGGCTGATCTGTCGTGGCTCAGTTCCACCTTCCCACCCTCTCCCCATAACCCTTAATCCCCTCTCTTATCAAGAACCCATCAACCCGCGTCTTAAAAATATTTAGCGAGGCAGCCTCCACCACTTCAACGGGCAGAGAATTCCAGAGATTCACCACCCTTTGAGTGAAGAAGTTCCTCCTCAACTCCGTTCTAAACCGCCTCCCCTTTATCTTGAGGCTGTGCCCCCTAGTCCTACTGTCCTTTCTGAGCGGGAAGAGTCTCTCCACCTCTATCCTATCCATCCCATTCATCATCTTATACGTCTCAATGAGATCTCCCCTCATTCTTCTAAACTCTAACGAGTACAAGCCTAGTTTATTCAGCCTCTCCTCATAGTTCAACCCCCTCAACTCCGGTATCAGCCTAGTAAACCTCCTCTGCACTCCCTCCAAGGCCAAAATATCCTTGCGTAAGTACGGCGCCCAAAACTGCACACAGTACTCCAGCTGCGGCCTCACCAATGCCCTATACAGCTGCAGCAAGACCTCCCTACTTTTATATTCAATCCCCCTCGCTATGAAGGCCAGCATCCCATTCGCCTTCCTGACCACCTGCTGCACCTGCAGGCTGGGCTTTTGCGACTCATGCACAAGGACCCCGAGGTCCCTCTGCACCGTCGCCTGCTGCAGTTTTTCGCCACGTAAGTAATAATCCTTCCTACCATTATTCCTACCAAAGTGGACCACCTCACACTTGCCAACATTAAATTCCATTTGCCAGTTCCTGGCCCATTCGCCCAGCCTATCTAGATCCTTCTGCAGACTCTCCACACCCTCCGCACAATTTGCCGTTCCCCCAATCTTGGTGTCATCAGCAAATTTCGACACCCTGCACTCGGTTCCCTCCTCCAGATCATCTATATAAATGGTAAAAAGCTGAGGCCCCAGCACCGACCCCTGGGGCACCCCACTAGTCACCAACCGCCAATCCGAATAGCACCCATTGACCCCCACTCTCTGCCTCCTATTTGACAACCAATCCTCTATCCACGCTAACACCCTACCCCCAACTCCATGTCCCCTGACCTTCTGCAATAACCTCTTGTGAGGTACCTTGTCAAACGCCTTCTGAAAATCCAGGAAGACCACATCCACCGGCTCTCCTCTATCCACCGCCCTAGACACATCCTCATAAAACTCCAGTAAATTTGTCAGACACGACCAACCAATTTATTTGATGGTAAACTCATGAGCTTTCGAGGTTTGCCGTTCAGGTGAATGATTGGTGTCCAGAGCCCTCTGGGGTAGGGAATTCCAAAGATTCACCACCCTTTGGTGAAGAAATTCCTCTTCAACTCCATTCTAAATGGCTTCCCCCTTATTCTGAGATGGCATCCTTGATAAATGTATTAGAAGGGTCTGATACATAAAGGGTTAATGTGATACTGAGTATGGTATCAGCCCACACAGCGATGTAAGGAGGCACATGACCCAGAGTCAGTCTGGGGGTGTAATTCTCATGTTGTATGAGTTGTTGTTCCCTGTTACAGCTTAGTAATTCCTTATGAGTTGGGGGTTGAGCTATGAGGAGCGGCTGAATAAACTAGGCTTGTACTCGTTAGAGTTTAGAAGAATGAGGGGAGATCTCATTGAGACGTATAAGATGATGAAGGGGATGGATAGGATAGAGGTGGAGAGGCTCTTCCCGCTCAGAAAGGACAGTAGGACTAGGGGGCACAGCCTCAAGATAAAGGGGGGGTGGTTTAGAACAGAGTTGAGGAGGAACTTCTTCACTCAAAGGGTGGTGAATCTCTGGAATTCTCTGCCCGTTGAAGTGGTGGAGGCTGCCTCGCTAAATATATTTAAGACGCGGGTTGATGGGTTTTTGATAAGAGAGGGGATTAAGGGTTATGGGGAGAGGGCGGGAATGTGGAACTGAGCCACGACAGATCAGCCATGATCTTATTGAATGGCGGGGCAGGCTCGAAGGGCTAGATGGCCTACTCCTGCTCCTATTTCTTATGTTCTTATGAGTTAACACGATGAATGCAAAATGAATATCTTAGAAAGCTTGCCTATTTTTTCACCAATTTCTCTTCAGTTCCATGCAGATCAAAGATATCCAATAGCCTCTTATGAGACACTTCTTATGAAAAACCTTCTGGAAGTCTATAAAAATATGCCACTTCCTCAGTCACCTCTTCAAAAATTCATTTAGAATCATAGAAACTCTACAGTGCAGAAAGAGGCCCTTCGGCCCATCGAGTCTGCACTGAACACAATCCCACCCAGGCCCTACCCCCATATCCCTACATATTATACCCACTAATCCCTCTAACCTACACATCCCTGGACACTAAGGGGCAATTTCTTAGCACGGCCAATCAACCTAACCCGTTTCAGTCCATTTCTTCAAACCCCGCGTACATTTACAAATGTAAATAGCTCCCTCTGACCAGTGACTCACTCTATCCTTAACGTCGGCCCCCAGTATTTCTTTGGATAAAGATGTTCGGCTAACTGGCCCATAATTCCAAATTTCTTTTCTCGCCTTCCTTAAGCAGCAGAGTGACAACGTGCAGTTATCCACTCGGAAGGGACTGTTCCTGAATTGAGGAAAACTTTGGAATGGTTCAGTTGGGAAATCTTTCCTCCACATCCTTCAAAACCCCCCGGGAGAAAACCACCCATTCCTGGGATACATCACTGTTTAGCACCATTACTTCATTCCTGTTATTTGGCTGATGTTAATTAATGGAGAGTCAGCGTCCCTGGTTCAATATTAGTTTCTAAGTGATGTCTGGCATGTCCTCCTCTCAGTTTACAGTGAATACTGATACAGATTAATTATTCAACACATCCACCATTTCTTTATCTATTTGTTGATTTGTGAACTGTGTTTGATATTTGCAGGACAAAAAAGACCGAAACCTATTTGTTACCAAAAGACAAAACAAAATCAAACTCAACAGGTACGTTGGTGTTCCACAGGATTATTCTAATGCTCCCGTTTAGGTCTGGTCCTTTGATTAAATTCACCGAAAAGAAATGTTTGGAATTATAAATTTTACATTTAACAAGCGCCTTGGGAAACGAAGAAATTGCAACAAATTTAGTGTAGACCAGATGTTGCCTTGTCAAGAGAGAAAGCGTGTTTTCCAAATTGCCAAGAGTTCAGTACAGTTGGTGAGCTGGATGGCTGGGTTGTGATACAACCCAGCAATGTCAACAGCGTGGGTTCAATTCCCACATTGGCTGGGGTTACTCATAAAGTTCTCAACTTTGCCCCTTGCTTGAGACGTGGTGACCCTCAGGTTAAATCCGTCAGTCACCTCTCCCCCCTCGAAGGGATTTGACCTCGTAAGAAATCTCACCGCGCCAGGTTAAAGGAAACTTGGTGTCTGTGTCGATATGCGCAATCTTCTTGGAGAGATCCTCTCCACTCAGAGCCAGCAGTTTGCGGTGTCGATGGTAGCCATGATGTGGAGATGCCGGCGTTGGACTGGGGTAACCACACAGTAAGAAGTCTCACAACACCAGGTTAAAGAAACTTTAAGACTTGACATTTACTATAGAAAGCTTATAAAGCAAAGAGGGTAAAATTACAAGGAGTATTCGCAAAGCAGAGAGCATTGGAAAATATTGGCAGGTCAAAAGGAAGATATAAAGGTGTTTTAACAATATATAAAAATGAGGATAACTAAGGAAGAAGTAGAGACAAAGTGGTGTGTGGATTAGGAAGCATGGGAATGGTTCTGAATGAAGACTTTGTATTGGTTTTCGGAGAAACAGCAGTACAAATTTAGACAATATAGTTACAAAGAACAAAGACAGCCCGGGAAACAGGCCCTTTGGCCCAACGAGCCCACGCCGCCATCTCAACACCACCAGTCCCCCTCTCCACCCATGACCCCTATCTATTGTTTTATGGCCATCCACATTGAGGGAAACTAATTTAGGGACAATTTATTACCTCCAATCAGCCTAACAGCACATCTTTGGGGTGTGGGAGGAAACCGGAGCACCCGGAGAAAACCCACGCAAGCATGGGGAGAATGTGCAAACTCCCACAGACACTGGCCCAAATCCGTGTGTCTGCACAGCAAACAGTGATAGTCACTGAGGTGTCGTCTTGCCCAGTATCTGGTCCAGTTTAGGCACACACTAACAACGTGAAGCACTAGGCCAATTTCGAACATCCAAGTGCAGCCCCAGTACGATCCATCGCGTGTATGCCCCTCGTTGGACACAAGATGGACCGACTTAAAACCTGTGAATGAAAAGAGAAAAACATTATTATCATACCATATCTGTTTACATTACCAGGGACGTCCCAATGCTAATGAACCTTATTTAAAACAATCTCTTATATCCTCCCATCTCCAACCCACTCATGTGCCTGTCTAAGTTACAGAGAAATAATATGAAATATTGAACATTATTGAGAGGGGAATTGATAAGGATTTTTTTTTTAAATTGAGGGACAGGAGGGATATCAGAGAACGACACAGGTTTAGCAAAGATTTGTTAATGGACTAGTTAAGGGAAGACCCCCGCCTAACAGATTTTATTAAATGTTTTGAGGGTTGGACAAGGTGATTAGCAAGGAGAGTAACATTTTGATCTAGCCTGCATGGATTTCAACATGGTTTTGATACAATCCCATATGCTGGATCAGTCAGAAAGGTAAAAGCCACTGCAATCCAAGGGAAAGTTTTCAATCTTGTCAAAGCTTAACATTGAAAGCCTTGGCAATTGCCTCTGTTTCTCAATTTAAGATGTCACTGAAGTTGTGAGTCAAGCTTTGAAAATCTGCAACTAACCTATGTTTATTTCTATTGTTGTCTATTTGCAAACTGTACCTTATCATACTGGGTGGCACAGTGGGTTAGCACTGCCGTTTCACAGCTCCAGGGTCCTGGGTTCGATTCCCGGCTCGGGTGGAGTTTGCACATTCTCCTCGTGTCTGCGTGGGTTTCCTCCGGGTGCTCCGGTTTCCTCCCACAGTCCAAAGATGTGTGGGTTAGGTTGATTGGCCAGGCTAAGAAATTGCCCCTTAGTGTCCAGGGATGAGTAGGTTAGAGGGATTAGTGGGTAAATATGTAGGGATATTGCCCGTTGAAGTGGTGGAGGCTGCCTCACTAAATATTTTTAAGACGCGGGTTGATGGGTTTTTGGTAAGCGAGGGGATTAAGGGTTATGGGGAGAGGGCGGGAAAGTGGAACTGAGCCACAACAGATCAGCCATGATCTTATTGAATGGCGGGGCAGGCTCGAAGGGCTAGACGGCCTACTCCTGCTCCTATTTCTTATGTTCTTATGTTCTTATATGGGGGGTAGGGTTTGGGTAGGATTGTGGTTGGCGCAGACTCGATGGGCTGAATGGCCTCTTTCTGCATTGGGGTTCTATACTCTGGGCTTTTATCCTTCAGTCACCTCTTTTAGCTGTCCCACAGCTTGATAGGAACGAACATTTAGCAAGATTTCAGACAATTTTGTTTCTTTTATCATAGAAGCATAGAACAGTACAGCACAGTACAGGCCCTTCGGCCCTCAATGTTGTGCTGAGCTATGTCCGAACCCAAGATCAAGCTATTCTACTCCCTATCATTCTGGTGTGCTCCATGTGCCTATCCAATAACCACTTGAAAGTTCCTGAAGTGTCCGACTCCACTATCACAGCAGGCAGTGCATTCCGCACCCTAACCACTCTCTGAGTAAAGAATCTACCTCGGACATCCATCCCACCATGAACCTTATAGTTATGCCCTCTCGTAACAGCTACATCCACCCCAGGAAATAGTCTCTGCACGTCCACTCTATCTTACAAACCTTATAAAAGTGCAGGAGCAACACAAGATTTTGGGGGCGACTCTCCCAAACAAGTGCCGAATTTGCGGAGAGGCTGGAGGGAATCATGCCGGCTTTTTCAGTGGCAATGTCGAAATGAATCTCCCACGCTTTGCGTACTGCTTAGTGCAGTAGTACTGCTGAAAAAAAATGAGTGGGCAGCTCCGACCTCCAGTGGAGAGATCAGCAGCACAGCGCTGAGGGGGCCATTGCGCGTGGGTCAACCTGTCAGCGCAGTGACCCCTGTCTGCTGGCCTCCCGACCATTGTCCAGCTCAGTCGCTGGCCAGGTCCATGAACCCCAGTTAGGTGACCCCCCCCACCTCCCCCTCCGCACTCCCTGACTTCTGGTTCCTTAGACATGTCTGGCCAGTCTCGACTCCCCTCCCCACCCCCCTCCCCTGCAAAGTTCCATGGATCCCAGGCTAGAATTTGTGTCCCTGGGGCAGCCAGTAAATCCAACCCATGGAGCTGATTAAAGCAGATTATCCCTGCAGTGCTGGTGAGATGATGCCTAATTGTGGCTTCATAGCGAGGGGGATTGAATATAAAAGCAGGGAGGTCTTGCTGTGGCTGTATAGGGCATTGGTGAGGCCGCAGCTGGAGTACTGTGTGCAGTTTTGGTCGCCGTACTTACGCAAGGATATTTTAGCCTTGGAGGGAGTGCAGAGGAGGTTTACTAGGCTGATACCGGGGTTGAGGGGGTTGAGCTATGAGGAGAGGCTGAATAAACTAGGCTTGTACTCGTTAGAGTTTAGAAGAATGAGGGGAGATCTCATTGAGACGTATAAGATGATGAATGGGATGGATAGGATAGAGGTGGAGAGACTCTTCCCGCTCAGAAAGGACAGTAGGACTAGGGGGCACAGCCTCAAGATAAAGGGGGGGCGGTTTAGAACGGAGTTGAGGAGGAACTTCTTCACTCAAAGGGTGGTGAATCTCTGGAATTCTCTGCCCGTTGAAGTGGTGGAGGCTGCCTCGCTAAATATATTTAAGACGCGGGTTGATGGGTTTTTGATAAGAGAGGGGATTAAGGGTTATGGGGAGAGGGCGGGAAAGTGGAACTGAGCCACAACAGATCAGCCATGATCTTATTGAATGGTGGGGCAGGCTCGAAGGGCCAGATGGCCTACTCCTGCTCCTATTTCTTGTGTTCTTATGTTCACACCTCCACTGCTGATAGGAAGGTCTAATTGCAGTGAGACAATTACATGATGTGGGGATGCCGGCTTTGGACTGGGGTAAACACAGTAAGAACCCTCACAACACCAGGTCCAAGTCCAACAGGTTTATTTGGAATCACGAGCTTTCGGAGCGCCGCTCCTTCATCAGGTGATTGGAGAGGTGGGTTCGCAAACACGGCATATATAGACAAAGACACAATTACAAGATAATGGTTGGAACATAGAACACTACAGCACAAACAGGCCCTTTGGCCCACAAGTTGTGCCAATCATATCCCTACCTACCAGTCCTATCTATAACCCCCAATTCCATTAAATCCCATATACTCATCCAGAAGCCTTTTAAAAGACCCCAGCGAGTTCGCCTCCACCACCACCACCGATTCCACTCACTCACCACCCTCTGAGTGAAAAACTTACCCCTGACATCTCCTCTGTACCTGCTCCCCAGCACCTTAAACCTGTGTCCTCTCGTAGTGACCATTTCAGCCCTGGGAAATAGCCTCCGAGAATCCACCCTATCTATTCCTCTCAACATCTTATAAACCTCTATCAGGTCACCTCTCAACCTTCGTCTCTCCAGGGAGAGGAGACTGAGCTCCCTCAACCTATCAATGTGGGTCTTTACAGGTAATCAAGTCTTTACAGCCCAGTATGCATGAGAATGGCCTCAACCGGGATCTTGGGTTCATGTCACACTACGAGTAACCCCCATGGCTTGCCTGGGCTTGCAGAATTTTACTGACCGTCCTGTCTTGAGACAATTCACACCTCTTTAACCTGTGATTATACCTCTCTCCACTCACATTGGCTATACCTGTAAAGACTCACATTATCTTGTAATTGAGTCTCTGTCTACATATCACATCGTAAGAAGTCTCACAACACCAGGTTAAAGTCCAACAGATTTATTTGGTTGCAAAAGCCACTAGCTTTCGGGGCTTTGCCAAAAGCTAGTAGCTTTTGCTAGCAAATAAATCTGTTGGACTTTAACCTGGTGTTGTGAGACTTCTTACTGAGTTTACCCCAGTCCAACACCAACAACTCCACACCGTACATATGACACGTAAGCTTTTCCATCTAAATGATGACGTAGGAATTTGTCATTGAAAAAGTTGAGGGGAAATATTTGCAAATGATTGTTAATATATCTTGGACGTATCTTACACCACTTGTAAACAGCGTTTGTGAAATGATGATGATTGGAAGGTGATAACTTCCAGAGGGGTGCCACTAGATTTCCAAGAATGTTTTGATTAATTCTTTTCTTTCACCATTTTCTTTTCCTTCTACTAACCTGGTTGCCTCTTTCTAGAAATCACGGGCCCAATTTTGCTCCAGTTGTACCGTTCGATCGCAGAGTACAAGAAGAATTCCAAATACGAGATGAATATTCAGACGGGGGATATTGTCGAGGTTGTGGAGAAAAGTGAAAATGGTAAGAAGGCCCATTTCCTCGGAGATACATAAATCTCCTCCAAGAATTTGTCACAGAAAGCTACTTTGATCATATATTTATATGGGCTGGTTGTGCCGACTCTCTCTCTGGGAATGACCATGTGTTGAGTATAGGGCTAACGGGAGGACTCTGAATAGTGTGGATGAACAGAGGGATCTAGGTGTATGTGTACATAGATCCCTGAAAGTTGGGAATCAAGTAGATAAGGTTGTTAAGAAGGCATACGGTGTCTTGGCGTTTATTGGTAGGGGGATTGAATTTAGGAGTCGCAGCGTCATGTTGCAACGGTACACAACTCTGGTGCGGCCGCACTTGGAGTACTGTGTGCAGTTCTGGTCCCCACATTACAGGAAGGATGTGGAGGCTTTGGAGAGGGTGCAGAGGAGGTTTACCAGGATGTTGCCTGGTATGGAGGGGAGGTCCTATGAGGAGAGACTGAGGGATTTGGGGTTGTTTTCGCTAGAAAGAAGGCGGCTAAGAGGGGACCTTATTGAAACATATAAGATGATTAGAGGTTTAGATAGGGTGGACAGTGATAGCCTTTTTCCTCGGATGGAGAAAGCTAGCACGAGGGGGCATGGCTTTAAATTAAGGGGGGGTAGTTATAGGATGGATGTCAGGGGTAGGTTCTTTACCCAGAGGGTGGTGAGGGATTGGAATGCCCTGCCTGCTGCAGTTGTAAATGCGCCTAGTTTGGGGGCGTTTAAGAGATCCGTGGATAGGTTTATGGATGGAAAGGGATTGGTTTAGGTTAGAGGGTCATTGTTTTTTAACTGGTCGGCGCAACATCGTGGGCCGAAGGGCCTGTTCTGCGCTGTAATGTTCTATGTTCTATGTTCTATGTTCTAAAGGATCATAGAAACCCTACTGGGCAAAAGGAGGCTATTTGGCCCATTGAGTCTGTACGGACGACAAACCCATCCACCCCCGATCCCTGTAACCCCATCTATTTACCCTACTAATCTAAATATCCTGGGACACTAAGGGGCAATTTAGCCTGGCCAATCAGCCTAACCCGCACATCTTTGGACTGTGGGAGGAAACCCACGCAGACACGAGGAGAATGTGCAAACCCCACACAGACAGTGACCCGAGCCGGGAATCGAACCCAGGTTCCTGGAGCTGTGAAGCGGCAGTGCTAACCACTGCGCTACCGCGCCACCCACAGTACTTAGTAGTGCTAACCACTGTGTTACTGTGACGCCCCCAGGTCAGCACAGGACAAAGAGGGATGGACACCCCTTTGACTATGTTTCCACGTGCTTTACTCTTGCTGAAAGATTTTGGGGGGGCTTCTCTATCAGGGCTTGAGCAGTGCCTGAACTTACGATGATGATGAAGCCAATGCACGGGGTGGGTGTGGGGTGGGGAGACTGCGACTATTACTAGTTCCCATCTCCCCATCCGGTTACAGAAGCAGAGTGGACTTGCTAAGGAATGCCTCCTTGGATTGGGGAGTTTGGTAGCAAGATTAGGAATCCGAGGGAACAGTAGAATCTTTTGCAATGGAACAGTGAATCTTGAGAGAACCCCAGGTCTGATAGCCAAGAGTCTATCTAGAGGTGTCTTTGGTGTCCCAGCTCCAATGCCAGCCCATCCTTTGCCAAGGGTAATTCTGTTGGCGCCTATGAAACAGGAACCTCCCCGAAACCAGTCTAAACGCCTTGTCAATCCTCTCTCCAGAGTGAATGTTGGACTCTTAGAGGAGGAGAGGGGGGGATTTAGTGGTGGGAGATGAGGAAATGGCTGAGGCCTTAAATAAGTTTTTTGCCTCGGTCTTCACAGAGGAAGACGCGAATAGTTTGCCGGGTATTAAAGATAGAAGGATGGTCGGAGTTGAGGGCCTGAATGCGATTACTGTCACTAGAGAGGTAGTGCTTGATAGACTAGCAGGACTGATGGTGGACAAGTCCCCAGGACCGGATGGATTGCATCCCAGGATTCTGAAGGAAATGGCAGAGGTGATCGTAGATGCCTTAGTGATTATTTATCAAAATTCACTGGATTCCAGGGAAGTGCCGGAAGATTGGAAAACGGCTAATGTTACGCCGAAGGATAGCAGGCAAAAGGCAGGGAATTATAGGCCGGTTAGTTTAACGTCTGTTGTGGGAAAAATGCTGGAATCCGTCATCAAAGAAGAAATAACGAGGCACCTAGAAAGGAATGGTTTGGTAGGTCTGGGATGGGAAGTTCAGATGCCCTGAGGCTGGGCTAATAATCTTTGGAAGATACTGTTGGAATTCTTGGCCCAAGTTAAATGTAGCATTTGACACAGCTCTGAGGATCACTGCGCAGTCAAAGATTCTGGGGGATTATTACATGGCTTTATCCTGGCAGGATTATCCCGGAAGATGGAGTTATCATCGCAGTGAAGATAAGCAACTGATAATTCCTCAGAAATGGAGAACTCACTCCTCATCTTCCTAGATTCCCCTGGAGCAGCTCTGCTCGAAACGTCTGTAATATCAGTTTTGGGAATGTACCTAATAACAAGACGAACTTAGCCCTGAACCTTAGTCCCCACGTTCTTTTATAAACATACAAATGAGCTTGTCAAAGAACAACACAACACGGGAAACAGGCCTAACCCTTGACCCGTGTCTACGCTTATGGGACCCCCATTGGAAACCAGATTCAGAGGAGAATAATTTAGGGACAATTTGTTACACCAATCAGCCTAAGAGCACATCTTTGGGGTGTGGGAGGAAACCGGAGCACCCGGAGGAAACCCACGCAAGCACGGGGAGAATGTGCAAACTCCCACAGACACCGGCCCAAATCCATGTATCTGCACAGCAATCAGTGATAGTCACTGAGCTGTTGTGTTGCCCGTCTGCTCGTCCAGTTTTAAGCGCACACAACGACGCAAAGTACTAGGCTACTCTCGAAACATCCAAGAGCAGCCCACGCACAACCCACCGTGTGTGTGCCCCTCATTGGACAACAAGGTGGACTGACACTCCTGTGGAGTAAAAGAGACAAAACATCAACGCATGTAGCATTAGATTTCCAGGAACGTCCCGAGGCTCTGACCCTTATTTAAAACCGTCTCCTATAACCCTCCATCCCTGTTTCGCTCATGTGTCTATCTAAGTAAACCTTAAATAAGTCCAGCGTGCCTGCCTCGAGGTGTGGGAGGAAACATATGAACATAAGAAAAAGGAGCAGGAGTCGACCATCTAGCCCTTCGAGCCTGCCCCGCCATTCAGTAAGATCATGGCTGATCTGAAGTGGATCAGTTCCACTTTCCCGCTTTCTCCCCTTAATTCCCCGTGTCTATCAGAAACCTATCTACCCGTGACTTAAATATATTCAGCGAGGCAGCCTCCACCACTTCAACAGGCAGAGAATTCCAGAGATTCACCACCCTTTGAGTGAAGAAGTTCCTCCTCAACTCTGATCTAAACTGCAGCCCCCCCCCCTTATCTTGAGGCTGTGCCCTCTAGTCCCGCTGTCCTTTCTAAACGGGAAGAATCTCTCTACCTCTACCCCATCCATCCCCTTCATTATCTTATACGTCTCTATAAGATCCTCCCTCATCCTTCTAAACTCCAACGAGAAACAGGAGCCCCTGGAGAAAACCCACGCAAGCACGGGGAGAATGCGCAAACTCCCACAGACACTGGCCCAAATCCATGTATCTGCACAGCAAACAGTGATAGTCACTGAGCTGTGTCCATCAAACCTTCCCAGCACCAGTCTAAACATCTTGTCAATCCTCTCTTAAACAGCTTTGCCCTCGTTTGGCCGTCTCCACTGAATTATTTTAGATTGGATTGCATCTTAGCAAACACCCCGATGAGTTGGGAGCCTAGACCTGAACCCCGGGGGATTGAAGAGGAGGAATGTGGCCAGTATTGGATGTGTTGCTTTGTACAATATATACTTTCCCCTGGCCTGCTGCATGTATAAAATATGTGCATGATAATGATATCAGTTTGGGTTTTACTAGATCAACATTCTACCCTGTTTTATTCTAGATATTCATTGCCATGGCTACCTTTTAGAATAGCAACATGATTGAAAGTGAATTTAGATTGGTCTATCTGTGGGTCTTTCTCAAATATTTTTTGGTCCTGAGCAGTATCTCTAGTTTATTCATCTCTAATTTTATAATTAATGTGATTTTCTTTAATATAACCAAAGAGACGAAGTTTGTGTTTCGTTGCAGGTTGGTGGTTTTGCCAAATGGAAGGTAAGCGTGGTTGGCTGCCAGCTTCCTTTCTCGAACCCCTGGAAAGCCCAGATGAGAGTGAGGAACAAGAACCCAATTATGAAGGTGAGAGTGTCCTGAGCCTCCGCTGGAAGGTCTCCTCATTTCCCCCATCCCTGTCCTTGAGATGACACTTTGGTTTTTTCTAATTCATTCCTGGGATATGGGTGGCACTGGCTGGCCAGCATTTATTGCCCACCCACCCCCGTTGCCCGAGGGCAGTTGGGAGTCAACCCCATTGCTTTAGCTCTGGAGTCACAAGTAGGCCAGACCAGGTAAGGACAGCAGATTTCCTTCATGAGTGAACCAGATTGTTTTTTTTCCAACAATGGTTTCATGGTCGTCAGTAGATTCTTATTTGGTTGGCACTGCTGCTTCACAGCTCCAGGGTCCTGGGTTCGATTCCCGGCTCGGGTCACTGACTGTGTGGAGTTTGCACATTCTCCTCGTGTCTGCGTGGGTTTCCTCCGGGTACTCCAGTTTCCTTCCACAGTCCAAAGATGCACGGGATAGGTTGATTGGCCGTGCTAAAGTTGCCACTTAGTGTCCTGGGATACATAGGTTAGAGGGATTAGTGGGTAAATATGTAGGGATATGGGGGTAGGGTGGGATTGTGCTCAGTGCAAACTCGATGGGCCGAATGGCCTCTTTCTGCACTGTTAGGGATTCTGTGATTTAATTCTAGATATTTTTTATTAGATTCAAATTTCACCATCCACCATGGTGGGATTCGAACCAAGGTCACCAGAACATTAGCTGGGTTTCTGGGTTAGTAATGGAGGGGTAATGCTACAAGGCCATCGCCTCCTGCACGCTGCTTTCCTGTAAGCTGGAAACCTCCTCAGAGGGGTTCACCCTCAGCCTCTGTAACTGTGCTGGAACACAGCAGATACCTGGTCAGTGGGTCAAATAATAGGTATCAGGGTCTAACCTCTTCAACATCTTATAGAGACGTATAAGATAATGAAGGGGATGGGTAGGGTAGAGGTAGACAGATTCTTCCCGCTTAGAAAGGATAGCAGGACTAGAGGGCACAGCCTCAAGATAAGGGGGGGGGGGTAGTTTAGAACAGAGTTGAGGAGGAACTTCTTCACTCAAAGGGTGGTGAATCTCTGGAATTCTCTGCCCGTTGAAGTGGTGGAGGCTACCTCGCTAAATATATTTAAGCCACGGGGTTCTGATAGACAAGGGGATTAAGGGGAGAAAGCGGGAAAGTGGAACTGATCCACTTCAGATCAGCCATGATCTTATTGAATGGCGGGGCAGGCTCGAGGGGCTAGATGGCCGACTCCTGCTCCTATTTCTTATGTTCTTGTGTCAACATCCTAACACGGGTGTGATGCTGACAGAGCGTAGCAATGGCGTACAGAGCAGAGCGGCGCAAAGATCTTGGGTTCAAACCCGGACAAAAGAGCTGGATTTCAGAGGTGGGGTGAGAGTGAGCGCCCTTGACATCAAGGCCGCATTCGATCGAGTGTGGCCTCAAGGATCCCGAGCAAAGTTCTCGGCATCACCCCTCGGTCGAATTGCATTTTTTATTGTCCTTGTTTTGATCTTCTCCAAGAGGGAAATAGTTTCCAGCTAACTATCCATTCAATCATCTTAAAGGCATCAATTCTATCCCTTGACATCAAGGTGGATGTGGCGTCAATCTCAGCAGAATTGGAGTCAACAGGAATTCGGGGAAAACTCCTCTGGTTGACGTTGTACCCGGCACAATGGGAGATGGTTGTGGTGATTGGAGGTTAATCATCTCAGCTCCAGCACATCAGTGCAGGAGTTCCTCAGGGTTAGTGTCCCAGACCCATCCACTGCTTCACCAATGACCTTCCTCCTGTCATAGGGTCCAAACTAGGATGTTCTCTGATGATTCCACAATGTTCAGTATCATTTGCGACTCCACAGATACTGAAGACATGCAACAAATCCTGGAGAATGTCTAGGTTTGGGTGATAAGGACTTCTCTCAACCCTAACGGATCTGAAAATTAGAAAAGTAATGATATCATACTCCATTTCAGCAGGTGACCAGAGATAGAATACATGTTAGTCACGTGATATCCCTGAGCGTTGGATAGCTTACACAAGTCACAATTATAAACTACACTCCCTAGTCTCTACTCAGGAAGAAATCCACTCAAAGAACAACAGCCTGGGAAACAGGCCCTTTGGCCCAACGAGCCCGCACCGCCATCTTATTACGAGTCCCCCCTCCACCCATGACCCTTGTCTATGCTTATGGCCATCCACATTGAGGGGAGACTAATTTAGGGACAATTTGTTACACCAATCAGCCTAACAGCACATCTTTGGGGTGTAGGAGGAAACCGGAGCACCCGGAGGAAACCCACGCAAGCACGGGGAGAATGCACAAACTCCCACAGACACCGGCCCAAATCCATGTGTCTGCACAGCAAACAGCGATAGTCACTGAGCTGTCGTCTTGCCCAGCATCTGGTCCAGTTTAGGCACACACTAACCACATGAAGCACTAGGCCAATCTTGAACAACCAAGAGCAGCCCCAGTACGACCCATCGCGTGTATGCCCCTCGTTGGACAACAAGGTGGACCGAATCACCTGTGGATTAAAAGAGAAAAACTTCAGTATCATCCACATTCTTATACATTCCCAGGGATGTCCCAATGCTAATGAACCTTACTTAAAACAATCTCCTATATCCACCCATCTCCAACCCACTCATGTGCCTGTCTAAGTTACTCTTAAACAACTCTAGCGTGTTTGCCTCCACCACCTTACTTGGCAGAGCATTCCATACCCCCACTACCCTCTGTGTGAAAAATCTCCCTCTAACATCCGAATTATACCTCTCCCCCCGTCACCCTAACCCGTGGCCCCTTGTAACGTGCGTTTCCAACATAGGAAAAAGCTTACCACTGTTTACTCTATCTATACCCTTCATAATCTTATATACCTCTATTAGATCCCCCCTCAGTTGCCATCTTTCAAGGGAAAACAGCCCCAATTTGCTCAATCTTTCCTCATAACCCAGTCCTTCCATACCAGGCAACATCCTGGTAAATCTCCTCTGCAATCTCTCCAGAGTCTCCACGTCTTTCTGGTAATAAGGCGACCAGAACTGGACGCAGTACTCTAAATGCGGCCTAACCAACGTTCTATACAAGGTAGATCCTACTGATCTACTGAGTGACCGGAAAGAGTGAAATCACCAGTCAGTGCTAACCACTGTGCTACTGTGCCGCCCAATTTAGAATCTACTGATGTCCACGAAACCATTGTCCATTGTTGGAAAAAACTAATGTCCTTTAGGGAGGGAAATCTGCCGTCCTTACCTGGTCTGGCCTACGTGTGACGCCAGAGGCTACAGCAACGTGGGTTGACTCTCAACTGCCCTCGGGTAACTAGGGACGGGCCAACTAGCGACGCCCATGTCCCAGGGATGAATTAGAAGAAAGCAAAGTGGCATCTTAAGGTTGAGGGACTGCGGACAGGGATGGGGAAAAGAAAAAGGAGACTTTCCAGATATACCAGGCGTTTTTCAATAAGAGAGAATCTCACCATCTCCCACTATTAGCATCCTGGGGTTACCATTGACCGGAAATTGAAAGGGATGCACCATATAGATTAACTTCATGTCTTATACCGTTATCAGTCTCGTGTGTTTACCTTGTTATCACATTATTGCTAATTTAAGATTATTGTTATTACCGCAAACTCACTACCCTTAAAGTTGAAGTTTCAGGCAGTCTGGAGGGATCTCATTCACCACTCTGTCAGAGGAGTGGTTGACTCCATCCGTAGAACCTCTCCTGTGGCGAGGAGGCCATTCAACGCACCTGCACTGGTCACAATCCCACCCAACCCATTGACCCTATGTATTCACCCTGCTAATCCCCCCCCCTGGCTCTGAGGGAACAGGTTAGCATCGGCAATTTAACATTTTTTGGACTGTGGGAGAAAACCCGAGCACCCGAAGGAAACCCACGCAGACATGGGGAGAATGTGCAAACTCCACACAGACAGTCATCCAAGGCTGGAATTGAACCCAGGTCTTTGGCACTGCGAGGCGGCAGTGCTAACCATTGTGCCATTGTGACTCCCACTATGTTGGTTCTGATTCTTGTTGGCTTGGAGGATACCTGGGTATAGTTTCATTCTTTTCTCCCACCCCTTCATGTTGAATGGCATTTGTTCAGTCCAACTGTTGTGAGGATCAGTGGTTCAGAGCCTCTGCAGTGCATTAAGAGTTCATTCCGTACATTGAGACTGAACTGACTCTCCAACACAGCATCCTACCCAGGCTCAACCCCCCTGTCCTAGCTCCATGTATTTACCCTGCAATCCCCCTAACCTACACATCTTGGGACACTAATTCAGCACGGCCAACGCAGCTAACCCACACATCTTTGGAGTGTGGGAGGAAACTGGAGCACCCGGAGGAAACCTATGGGGAGAATGTGCAAACTCCAAACAGAGAGTGACTGGAGCCAAGAATCGAACCGGGGTCCCTGGCTGTGTGAGGCAGCAGTGCTAACCACTGTGCCACCGTGTCACCCCATCACTGTTACTCAAAACATTTTCATTGGAGTGGATGGCCAGTGTGCGCTCTATCTTGTTGATGAGTTGTTTCAATAGATGTGGATATTTGCGTTTCCACAATGGAATCTTCATTCCCAGTTGTTTTACAAGTTTAGCCAAATCTTTGATTACTTATTTTCCAGTTGTTTTTGAGCGTAGGAATCTTTTTATTCAGCTCAGCAATGACTCTGGTGAGTTGAGTTGCCTTTGTTTCCAAGTTATCTGTGAACTCCTACGTAAGTTTGATAGCTTCACTTGGTTCTCTTGCGAATCCTCCTTGTCTGACGATTTCACTCTTTCCGTTCACTCAGTAGACTCACCGTGTGTTTCTTAGAATTCTCCTTATCTGCTTTGACAGTCGGGATTTCCTCTTCCTGATCGCACATCCCGCCTATCATTTGGTTCAGGTTGATCGGAGTTTTTCGCGTTTGGATATTAATTCTGATTCCTTAGGCTGTGTCAGACATTCCTCACAATTGTTCACCCGAGATACCTGGTGCTTGAAGTTTCCCAAGTTTTAACTGAAGGTGTATCTTTGTTGAACTTGTGTGTACAAATTCAGCATTGAAGCATTTCGAGTCTCATTTCAAAGGGTCCACTTCCTGTGAGCGACACTCCAGTGTTCTCATTGGTTCTTGTTTTTTCCCTTTGCAAATTCATACATTAAAGTGGATTCTCAATGATGATCAGTTTATCTTTGGCAGATCATAATTCCTCCGTGCTATCCTTCAAGCTCACATTCTGTAACTGCGCCGTTACCAATTGTTTCTGACACACCTCAATACCTTTGCTAGCCATTCGATGTTCTTGATTTTAGAACATAGAACACTACAGCACAAACAGGCCCTTCGGCCCACAAGTTGCGCCGATCATATCCCTACCTACAAGGCCTATCTATACCTTCAATCCCACTAAATCCCATGTACTCATCCAGAAGTCTCTTAAAAGACCCCAGCGAGTTCGCCTCCACCACCACCGATTCCACTCACTCACCACCCTCTGAGTGAAAAACTTACCCCTGACATCTCCTCTGTACCTGCTCCCCAGCACCTTAAACCTGTGTCCTCTCGTAGCGACCATTTCAGCCCTGGGAAATAGTCTCTGAGAATCCACCCTATCTATTCCTCTCAACATTTTATAAACCTCTATCAGGTCGCCTCTCAACCTTCGTCTCTCCAGGGAGAAGAGACCGAGCTCCCTCAACCAATCCTCATAAGGCATGCCTCCCAATCCAGGCAACACCCTTGCCTGGATTGGGCAAGTATGTTCTAGATTGTCCATCACTGTATAACTACCAGACATCAGTATTTGGGATGATATTTGGGCATCACGGTGGCACAGTGGGTTAGCACTGCTGCTTCACAACTCCAGGGTCCTGGGTTCGATTCCCGGCTCGGGTCACTGTCTGTGCGGAGTTTGCACATTCTCCTCGTGTCTGCGTGGGTTTCCTCCCACAGTCCAAAGGTGTGCAGGTTAGGTTGATTGGCCGTGCAAGATTGCCCCCTTAGTGTCAAGAAAGTAATGGTAAATAGAATCATAGAAAAACTGCAGCACAAACAGGCCCCTCGGCCCACAAGTTGTCGGGTTATGGGGATAGAGCCTGGGGAATGTGGTCGGTACAGACTTGATGGGCCAAATGGCCTCCTTCTGCGATCTAGGAATTCTCTGATCCCACTTTGGGACACTTCTCAAGTCTCTTTGACCAAGCTTTTGGTCACCTGTACCAGTATCTCCTTATATTACTCAGTTACTTTGGTAACACCCCCTGTGAAGCACCTTGGGATGTTCTGCTATGTTGAAGATAGAACCAATACACTCAAAAGGAGGCCATTCAGCCCACAATCCCACCCAGATCCTAACCCCTTGTATTTTTCCTAGCTAGAGTCCTGACACTAAATTTAGCAAATCCACCTCACCCGCACATCTTTGGACTGTGGGAGGAAACCGGAGCACCCGGAGGAAACCCGCACAGACACGGGAAGGATGTGCAAACGGACAGTGACCCGAGCCGCGAATCGAACCCAGGTCCCTGTCACTGTGAGGCAGCAGTGCTAACCCCCAAGATACCGAACAAACACAAGTTATAGTTGAACAGGATCCATTCTGAGATTGTTTCTGATACATGTTCGGAAGAAATGAGTTTAGATGTGTTTACCAGGATATCTTAGGAGAAGATTAAGCCTCTCGTTTTACGTTGTAGGCGAACTGCACAAAGTAATCAAAAGCTACACGGCAGCCCAGGAGGATGAGATGACCCTGTGTGAAGATGAACTGGTTGATGTTATTCACAAATTGCTTGATGGATGGTGGGTGGTAAGGTAAGTGAGCAAAGTTTTCTTTTTAATTCATTCGTGGGACATGGGCGCTGCTGGTTGGCCAACATTTATTGCCCATCCCTAGTTGGGATGGTGGGGGTGAGATGGTGGAGGTGAGCTGCCTTCTTGAAGCTCTGTAGTCCACGTGCCATGGGTTGACCCACAGATAAACTATATGCAGCTTTAAATTGAGGGGTGGTAATTATAGGACGGGTGTCAGAGGTAGGTTCTTTACTCAGAGGGTGTGGAATGCCCTGCCTGCAGCAGTTGTGGACTCGCCAACTTTAAGGGCGTTCAAATGGTCAGTGGATATGGATAACATTGGAATAGTTTAGGTTAGAGGGTCATTAGATTGGTTCCACTGGTCGGCGCAACATCGAGGGCCGAAGGGCCTGTACTGCGCTGGAATGTTCTACGTTCTATATACTTCTCAGGGTGGCACAGTGGGTTAGCACTGCTGCTTCACAGCTCCAGGGTCCTGGGTTCGATTCCCGGCTCGGGTCACTGTCTGTGTGTGGAGTTTGCACATTCTCCTCGTGTCTGCGTGGGTTTCCTCCGGGTGCTCCGGTTTCCTCCCACAGTCCAAAGATGTGCGGGTTAGGTTGATTGGCCAGGCTAAGAAATTGCCCCTTAGTGTCCAGGGATGTGTAGGTTAGAGGGATTAGTGGGTATAATATGTAGGGGTAGGGCCTGGGTGGGATTGTGTTCGGTGCAGACTCGATGGGCCTCCTTCTGCACTGCAGGGTTCTATGGTGAAAGGAAAGGACTGCATTTACGTAGCACCTCTCTCAACTTCTGGTCATCCCAAAATGAGAGCTCATTTGAAGTCTCGTTAACATTGCAATGTCAGAATCGCTAATATAATGGGTTAATCGGTGCTTGGATTGAGGGATAAGCAATGGGCAGAACACGAGGTAAGATCCCTCCTGGCTCTTTGCGTTGGTGCTGAGAACCTTCCCACCTAGCAGGGGGCAGAGGACCTCATTGAATGCGTCATCTGAGCATCGGCACCAAGGACGGTGCAGTTCTCCCTCAGTATCAGCCTCGATCTTGGCGTGGAACTTGACCACAGGCCCTCATGACCCCTGCCCACTGAGCCACAGATGACACTATTTCAAGAGCAATACTCGACTGGTCTATAACAGAGAACTTGCACCTTCTTGGAGTCGTACGTCCTGTGTTGTTTTCACACTTCTCACACATTTGAGGCAACGTTGTGGTCTCCTCTTCCCAGACTGCTTAGAGTTTGCTAACTCAATACAAGATAGTATGATCAATGTTGTTTGGCGTCCATCTTGTAACATTTTGTAATGCGTAACGTTCGATCTCAGAACGTTCTGAAACTCTGTAGACAACCTGGACCACGTTTATTTTTAAGGCATTGTTGATTAAAAGCTGTCACGGCGACAGTGAACTGAAAGGATGTGGCAAATCCCTCATTTTCCAGTCGACGGACTAACTGACAAACCAGTGGTGGCTTCTCAACTCTTTGCAACTGTTGATTTGGACCAAGGGACTGAGTGTATGTTTGCTAAGAGCAAAGAACGACACAGCCTGGGAAACAGGCCCTTCGGCCTAACGAGCCGCCATTTTAACATTGGGAGTCCCCTTGTCTACGCTTATAGAACATAGATCATAGAACATTACAGCGCAGAACAGGCCCTTCGGCCCACGATGTTGCGCCGACCAGTTAAAAAACAATGACCCTCTAACCTAAACCAATCCCTTTCCATCCATAAACCTATCCACGGATCTCTTAAACGCCCCCAAACAAATTATGGCCCTCCACGTTGGAAACCAGATCGAGGGGAGACTAATTTAGGGACAATTTGTTACACCAATCAGCCTAAGAGCACATCTTTGGGGTGTGGGAGGAAACCGGAGCACCCGGAGAAAACCCACGCAAGCACGGGGAGAATGCGCAAACTCCCACAGACACCGGCCCAAATCCACGTAACTGCACAGCAAACAGTGATAGTCACTGAGCTGTCGTCTTGCCCATCAAATGGTCCAGTTTAAGCGTACGCTCAAGGTGGCTAGGCATTCTGACGATGGGATAGCCTGCCCCGAAAGCTTTCGCTTACAAATAAACCCGTTCGAATTTTAAACTGGTGTCGTGGGATTTCGTTCTGTTTTACCCCAGTCCAACGCCAGCACCTCCACATCATGACTCGTAACTGGGTAGCAAAATAGTTCGCAAAGGGGATATTATACTCGGGACTGACAGGTGAGTGGGTGAACATTCTGGCAAACGTGGGAAAATGTGAACTTATGAAGAATAGAAAAGCAGTAAATGATTTACATTGAGAGATGTTGCAGTGGGATGCGAAGCCTTTTCTTAGAAGCATAGGAATGATAGAGCACAGAAATGGGCCACTTCGCTCATCGTGACCAAACAGACCAAAGATACCCGAGGGGTCTTTCTAGTCCCATCTTACTGCACCCAGTCCATGGCCCTGCATCTTACAGCGCTTAAGAGGCACTTTTTAAAAGAGTTTCGGTTCTCTGCCTCCACCATCAACTCAAGCAATGGGTTCCAGACACCCACTCGGTGTTAAATAACTTTTCCTCATGTCTCCTCTAACCCTGCTATCACTTAGTTTGAATCCAAAACCCCTGGTTTTTTGAACTCGCTGTCAAGTGAAACAGTTTGCTCCTGTCTACTCTCTCTCTGTCCCTCACAATTTTGTACACTCCAATCATGTCACCCCCCTCAGCCTCTCCAATCTCTCCTTGTACAGTTCTACAGCTCAGGCAACATTCTAGTAAATCTCCTCTGCACCCTCTCCAAAGCAATTCTATCCTTCCTGTAATGTGGTGACCAGAACTGCACACGGTGCTCCAGTTATAGCCTCACCAGTGTCCTATACCGTTCCATCATTATATCCCTGCTTTTATATTCTACCTCTCTGCCACAAAGAACAACATCCCATATGCTTTCTTTCCAACCCTATCCACCAGTCCTGGGAGGGACCTGTGCGTTTGTCTGCAAAGATCTCTCACTTCATCCACCCCTCTCAGTATATTCCCATTTAATGTGCATTCCCTTTTACTGTTTGATTTTCTCAGCTTGGATCTTGTTTGTCTCTCCTGTGGGGACCATGAGTTGGATTCAATTTGAATTTATTTTTTCGAGCGAGCGAGGAGTTGAGTTCAGCTGTGATCGGTGCCACAGGGATCGGTGCTGGGGCCTCAGCTATTTACCATATATATAGACGATCTGGAGGAGGGGGCTGAGTGTAGGGTGTCGAAATTTGCTGATGACACGAGGATGAGTGGAAAAGCAAATTGTGCGGAGGGTGTGGAAAGTCTGCAGAGGGATCTGGATAAGCTGAGCGAGTGGGCAAGGACCTGGCAGATGGAGTACAATGTTAGCAAGTGTGAGGTTATCCACTTTGGTAGAAATAACAGTAGGAGGGATTATTATTTAAAAGGCAAAAAGCTGCAGCATGCTACGGTGCAGAGGGATCTGGGCGTCCTTGTGCATGAGTCGCAAAAACCCAGTCTGCAGGTGCAGCAGGTGGTCAGGAAGGCGAATGGGATGCTGGCCTTCATAGCGAGGGGGATAGAATATAAAAGTAGGGAGGTCTTGCTGCAACTGTATAGGGCATTGGTGAGGCCGCAGCTGGAGTACTGTGTGCAGTTTTGGTCGCCGCACTTGCGCAAGGATATTTTGGCCTTGGAGGGAGTGCAGAGGGGGTTCACTAGGCTGATACCGGAGATGAGGGGGTTAGCTCATGAGGAGAGATTGAATAGACTGGGTCTGTACTCGTTGGAGTTTAGAAGGATGAGGGAGGATGTTATAGAGATGTATAAGGTAATGAAGGGGATGGATAATGTAGAGGTAGAGATTCTTCCCGCTTAGAAAGGACAGCAGGACTAGGGGGCACAGCCTCAAGATAAGTGGGGGGCAGTTTAGATCAGAGTTGAGGAGGAACTTCTTCACTCAAAGGGTGGTGAATCTCTGGAATTCTCTGCCCGTTGAAGTGGTGGAGGCTGCCTCGCTAAATATTTTTAAGACGCGGGTTGATGGGTTTTTGATGAGAGAAGGGATTAAGGGTTATGGGGAGAGGGCGGGAATGTGGAACTGAGCCACGACAGATCAGCCATGATCTTATTGAATGGCGGGGCAGGCTCGAAGGGCTAGATGGCCTACTCCTGCTCCTATTTCTTATGTTCTTTCCAGGATGGTAGACCGTGCTGTCCCCGGGGATCAGTGTCATAATCGACTGTTTCTTTATACGAGTAGATAGCACAACAATTAGGATACAGAATGAAATTTCAAAATTTGCTGATGCTATCAAACTTGAAGGCAGCACAGTGGTTAGCACTGCTGCTCCACAGCACCAAGGATTGGGTTCCATTCCCGGCTCGGGTCACTGTCTGTGTGCACATTCTCCTCGTGTCTGCGTGGGTTTCCTCCGGGTGCTCCGGTTTCCTTCCACAGTCCAAAGATGTGCGGGTTAGGTGCCATGCTAAATTGCCCCTTAGTGTCAGGGAGATTAACAGGGTATATGTGTGGGGTTACAGGGATAGGGCCTGGGTGGGATTGTGGTCAGTGCGCAGTCAATGGGCTGAATGGCCTCCTTCCGCATTGTAGGGATTCTATTATAGCGAGGGGGATAGAATATAAAAGTAGGGAGGTCTTGCTGCAACTGTACAGGGCACTGGTGAGGCCGCAGCTGGAGTACTGTGTGCAGTTTTGGTCGCCGCACTTGCGCAAGGATATTTTGGCCTTGGAGGGAGTGCAGAGGAGGTTCACTAGGCTGATACCGGAGCTGAGGGGGTTGGACTATGAAGAGACACTAAATAGACTGGGTCTGTACTCGTTGGAGTTTAGAAGGATGAGGGGGGATCTTATAGAGACGTATAAGATAATGAAGGGGATGGATAGGGTAGAGGTAGAGAGATTCTTCCCGCTTAGAAAGGATAGCAGGACTAAGAACATAAGAAATAGGAGCAGGAGTAGGCCATCTAGCCCTTCGAGCCTGCCCCGCCATTCAATAAGATCATGGCTGATCTGTCGTGGCTCAGTTCCACATTCCGGCCCTCTCCCCATAACCCTTAATCCCCTCTCTTATCAAAAACCCATCAACCCGCGTCTTAAAAATATTTAGCGAGGCAGCCTCCACCACTTCAACGGGCAGAGAATTCCAGAGATTCACCACCCTTTGAGTGAAGAAGTTCCTCCTCAACTCCGTTCTAAACCACCCCCCCTTTATCTTGAGGCTGTGCCCCCTAGTCCTACTGTCCTTTCTGAGCGGGAAGAGTCTCACCACCTCTATCCTATCCATCCCATTCATCATCTTATACGTCTCAATGAGATCTCCCCTCACTCTTCTAAACTCTAACGAGTACAAGCCTAGTTTATTCAGCCTCTCCTCATAGTTCAACCCCCTCAACTCCAGTATCAGCCTAGTAAACCTCCTCTGCACTCCCTCCAAGGCCAAAATATCCTTGCGCAGGTGCGGCGCCCAAAACTGCACACAGTACTCCAGCTGCGGCCTCACCAATGCCCTATACAGCCCCAGCAAGACCTCCCTACTTTTATATTCAATCCCCCTCGCTATGAAGGCCAGCATCCCATTCGCCTTCCTGACCACCATTCACTATAACTCGCTGTTCTCTGTCCTTACACCAATTTTTAAAATCCAGTTTGACTTTCCCATTCCAACACTGATCCTTACAGTACCCCACAACCAGCCTCCCATCCTGAGATTCACCTCTGTTTTCTGTCTCTTAACCAGTTCTCTATCCATAGCCCGCTATCACCCCCAATCCCACCTGCTTGAATTTTCTGTACTAATCTCTTGTGTGGGACCTCATTGAAAGCTTCCTGAACATCCAAAGGAACCACATCCACTGGCTCTCTTTTACCTGTGCTACGGTGGGTTAGCATTGCTGCTTCACAGCTCCAGGGTTCCTGGGTTCGATTCCCGGCTCGGGTCACTGTCTGCGTGGGAGTTTGCACATTCTCCTCGTGTCTGTGTGGGTTTTCTCCCACAGTCCAAAGATGTGCGGGTTAGGTTGATTGGCCGTGCTAAGAAATTGCCCATTAGTGTCCAGGGATGAGTAGGTTAGAGGGATTAGTGGGTATAATATATGGGGATATGGGGGTAGGGCCTGGGTGGGATTGTGTTCGGTGCAGACTCGATGGGCCGAAGGGCCTCTTTCTGCACTGTAGGTTTCTATGATTCTATGACTGGAGCAATGTAGAGTCCAGTGAAGGAGAAAGGAAGGGAATATGAAGGTAAACCAGTGGGGAGCATGGAGACAAATTATAGAAACATTCTTAGGTATGAGAAAAGGACAAGATAAGTAAGGAGAAATCTGGGCCCGTTATAGGCAGGGACAAGAGGATTAATAACGGAAATGGTGGGGGAAACTAAACAGTTACTCTGCCTTTACAGAAGAGGATACAGAAATTTTAGGGAACTGAGGGACTTGTGAAACTGAGGAACTGAAATTGGTAATTTATAAGAGGTCGTACTCAAAAAATTCATCGCATTGTAGCTTGATAAATCCTCCTAGACCAGATAAGTTGAAGGAAGTGGCTGCAGAGATAGTGGATGCATTGCTGGTTATCTTTCAAAATTGAATAGGTTCTGAAATAGTTCCTGCAGATCAGAATGTAGCAAATGTAACCCCATTACTTAAGAGGGGGACAGAGAGAAAATGGAGAACTGCAGCCCTGCGAGTTTACGGGGGAAATGTGAGGATCTATTATAAAGGGAAGAATAATTAGAAAATCATGATGCGATTGAGCAGAGTCAACATGGATTGTTGGTGCGAGGAATGGTGGCACTGCTGCCTCACTGCCCCTGGGACCCATGTTCAACTCTGCCCCTGGGGCATTGTCTGTGTGGTGTTTGCACGTTCTCCCTGTGTCTGCCTGGGTTTCCTCCCACAGTCTGAAAGACCTGCAGGTGCGTCGGCCATGCTAAATTCTCCCTCAGTGTGACAACAGGTTGCAGAGCTGGGCCGAGAGGTGGCGGATGGAGTTTAATGCGGAGAAGTGAGAGGTGATTCACTTTGGTAGGAATAACAGATGTGTTGAGTATAGGGCTAACGGGAGGACTCTGAATAGTGTGGATGAGCAGAGGGATCGAGTCTGTGACACTAATAAATAAAGCCGACTTGTGACACTAATAAATAAGCTATAAAACTATTATGAAAGGGAAATCATGTTTGAGGATGTTACATAGAACCCTACAGTGCAGAAAGAGACCCTTCGGCCCATCGAGTCTGCACCGAACACAATCCCACCCAGGCCCTACCCCCATATCCCTACATATTATACCCACTAATCCCTCTAACCTACACATCCCTGGACAACTTTCAGATCCCTGAAAGTTGGGAATCAAGTAGATAAGGTTGTTAAGAAGGCATACGGTGTCTTGGCGTTTATTGGTAGGGGGATTGAATTTAGGAGTTGCAGCGTCATGTTGCAACTGTACACAACTCTGGTGCGGCCGCACTTGGAGTACTGTGTGCAGTTCTGGTCCCCACATTACAGGAAGGATGTGGAGGCTTTGGAGAGGGTGCAGAGGAGGTTTACCAGGATGTTGCCTGGTATGGAGGGGAGATCATATGAGGAGAGACTGAGGGATTTGGGGTTGTTTTCACTGGAAAGAAGGCGGCTAAGAGGGGATCTTATAGAAACATATAAGATGATTAGAGGTTTAGATAGGGTGGACAGTGATAGCCTTTTTCCTCGGATGGAGAAAGCTAGCACGAGGGGGCATGGCTTTAAATTAAGGGGGGGTAGTTATAGGACGGATGTCAGGGGTAGGTTCTTTACCCAGAGGGTGGTGAGGGATTGGAATGCCCTGCCTGCTGCAGTTGTAAATGCGCCTAGTTTGGGGGCGTTTAAGAGATCCGTGGATAGGTTTATGGATGAAAAGGGATTGGTTTAGGTTAGTGGGTCATTGTTGTTTTTTTTTAAACTGGTCGGCGCAACATCGTGGGCCGAAGGGCCTGTTCTGCGCTGTAATGTTCTATGTTCTATGTTCTAACTCGGGGATTTTCACAGTAACTTCATTACGGTTTTAGAAAAGCCGACTTGTGACACTAATAAATAAGCTATAAAACTATTATGAAAGGGAAATCATGTTTGAGGATGTTACATAGAACCCTACAGTGCAGAAAGAGACCCTTCGGCCCATCGAGTCTGCACCGAACACAATCCCACCCAGGCCCTACCCCCATATCCCTACATATTATACCCACTAATCCCTCTAACCTACACATCCCTGGACACTAAGGGGCAATTTCTTAGCACGGCCAATCAACCTAACCCCCACATCTTTGGACTGTGGGAGGAAACCGGAGAAAACCCACGCAGACACAAGGAGAATGTGCAAACTCCACACAGACAGTGACCCGAGCCGGGAATCGAACCCAGGACCCTGGAGCTGTGAAGCAGCAGTGCTAACCCACTGTGCTGCCCTGAGAAGTATATAGAACATCGAACATTACAGCGCAGTACAGGCCCTTCGGCCCTCGATGTTGCGCCGACCAGTGGAACCAATCTAATGACCCTCTAACCTAAACTATTCCAATGTTATCCATATCCACTGACCATTTGAACGCCCTTAAAGTTGGCGAGTCCACAACTGCTGCAGGCAGGGCATTCCACACCCTCTGAGTAAAGAACCTACCTCTGACATCCCTCCTATAATTACCACCCCTTAATTTAAAGCTACGTCCCCTCGTGTTAGCCATCACCATCCGAGGCTCTCACTGTCCACCCTATCTAACCCTCTGATTATCTTGTATGCCTCAATTAGGTCACCTCTTAACCTTCTTCTTGCTAACGAAAATAACCTCAAGTCCCTCAGCCTTTCCTTCCCTCCATACCAGGCAACATCCTGGTAAACCTCCTCTGCACCCTTTCCAATGCCTCCACATCTTTCTTATAATGCGGCGACCAGAACTGTACGCAATACTCCAAGTGCGGCCGCACCAGAGTTTTGTACATTTGTAACATGACCTCACGGCTCCGAAATTCAATCCCTCGACCAATAAAAGCTAACACACCGTACGCCTTCTTATCGTTAGTCATGGTCGATTCACAGTTCCTGTTGGGTTTTTGCGTTTTTGAGGAATGTATATTTGTTGCAGACCATGTAACGTTTCTTTAAATACTAGCCCATTACCTCAACTATAAAATAGTGGGGACAACACGGTGGCGCAGTGGTTAGCACTGCTGCCTCACAGCACCAGGGATCGGGTTCAATTTCTGGCTTGGGTGACTGTGTGGGATTTGCATGTTCTCCCCGTGTCTGCGTGGGTTTCCTCCGGGTGCTCCCACAGTCCAAGGATGAGCGGGTTAGGTGGATTGGCCATGCTAAAGTGCCTCTTTGTGTGAGGGGGCTTGGTCAGGATAAATGGTGTTCTGGCGATAGCACAGTAACAACTCTCACAACACCAGGTTAAAGTCCGACAGGTTTATTTGGTAGCACGAGCTTTTGCTTCATCAGGTGAAGGAGCAGCATTCTAAAAGCTTGTGCTACCAAATAAAGAACAAAAACAGCCCAGGAGACAGGCCCTTTGGCCCAACGAGCCCGCACCGCCATCTTAACATTACCAGTCCCCCCCTCCACCCATGACCTTTATCTATGCTTATGGCATTCCACATTGAGGGGAACTAATTTAGGGACAATTTGTTACACCAATCAGCCTAAGAGCACATCTTTGGGGTGTGGGAGGAAACCGGAGCACCCGGAGAAAACCCACGCAGACACGGGGAGAATGCACAAACTCCCACAGACACTGACCCAAATCCATGTGTCTGCACAGCAAACAGTGATAGTCACTGAGCTGTCGTCTTGCCCAGTATCTGGTCCAGTTTAGGCACACACTAACGACATGAAGCACTAGGCCAATCTCGAACATCCAAGAGCAGCCCCAGTACGACCCATCGCGTGTATGCCCCTCGTTGGACAACAAGGCGGACCGACTTAAAACCTGTGAATTAAAAGAGAACAACATTAGTATCATTCCACATCCTTTTACATTACCAGGGACGTCCCAATGCTAATGAACCTTATTTAAAACAATCCCCTATATCTTCCCATCTCCAACCCACTCATGTGCCTAAGTTACTCTTAAACAACTCTAGCGTGTTTGCCTCCACCACCTTACTTGGCAGAGCATTCCATACCCTCACTACCCTCCGTGTGAAAAACCTCCCTTTAACATCCACCTTAACCTTAAAGTCGGAGGTGTGGTAGATTGTGAGGAAGGGTGTCATAGTTTACAGGGAGACTTAGACAAGTTGCAGAGCTGGGCCGAGAGGTGGCAGATGGAGTTTAATGCGGAAATGTGTGAGGTAATTCACTTTGGCAGGAATAACAGATGTGTCGAGTATAGGGCTAACGGTAGGACTCTGAATAGTGTGGATGAACAGAGGGATCTAGGTGTATGTGTACATAGATCCTGTTCTGCGCTGTAATGTTCTATTAACCTGGTGTTGCGAGACTGCTTACTGTGCCCACCCCAGTCCAACGCTGGCATCTCCACATTCTGGGGATAGGGCCTGGGTGGGATTGCGGTCAGTTTAGACTCGATGGGCTGAATGGCCGCCTTCTGCTCCTCCTTCTGTAGGGAATCCATGAGTTCTTGCCATTGCTCCTCTCTGTAGGCACAGATCAGTTAGATAGGCGACATCTTTTCCCAAAAATAGGCGAGTCTAAAGCTGGAGGGCGTAGGTGAGAGGGGAGAGATACAAAAGGGTCCAGAGGGGCAATTTTTTTCACTCAGGGGGTGGTGAGTGTCTGGAACAAGCTGCCAGCGGTAGTAGTAGAGGTGGGTACAATTTTGTGTTTTATAAAGCAGTTACATGGGTAATTTGGGTATAGGGGGATATAGAAGCAATTGGGACGAGCTTAGTAGTTACAGGAAAAGAACAGAATGGACTGGTTGGGCCGAAGGGCCTGTTTCCATGATATAACCCTCTACGACTTAACTATCAGATTTTAAAATGTATTTTCCTAACCACCGGGGCTAACCTTCCCCTCATACCTTCCCCTCATAGTCCCTTTATTTAGATGAAAGATCCTAGTTCAGAATGAACATAAGAACATAAGAAATAGGAGCAGGAGTAGGCCATCTAGCCCTTCGAGCCTGCCCCGCCATTCAATAAGATCATGGCTGATCTGTCGTGGCTCAGTTCCACTTTCCCGCCCTCTCCCCATAACCCTTAATCCCCTCTCTTATCAAGAACCCATCAACCCGCGTCTTAAATATATTTAGCGAGGCAGCCTCCACCACTTCAACGGGCAGAGAATTCCAGAGATTCACCACCCTTTGAGTGAAGAAGTTCCTCCTCAACTCCGTTCTAAACCGCCCCCCCTTTATCTTGAGGCTGTGCCCCCTAGTCCTACTGTCCTTTCTGAGCGGGAAGAGTCTCTCCACCTCTATCCTATCCATCCCATTCATCATCTTATACATCTCAATGAGATCTCCCCTCATCCTTCTAAACTCCAACGAGTACAAGCCTAGTTTATTCAGCCTCTCCTCATAGCTCAACCCCCTCAACTCCGGTATCAGCCTAGTAAACCTCCTCTGCGCTCCCTCCAAGGCCAAAATATCCTTGCGCAGGTGCGGCGCCCAAAACTGCACACAGTACTCCAGCTGCGGCCTCACCAATGCCCTATACAGCCGCAGCAAGACCTCCCTACTTTTATATTCAATCCCCCTCGCTATGAAGGCCAGCATCCCATTCGCCTTCCTGACCACCTGCTGCACCTGCAGGCTGGGTTTTTGTGACTCATGCACAAGGACCCCGAGGTCCCTCTGCACTGTCGCCTGCTGCAGTTTTTCGCTACGTAAGTAATAATCCTTTTCTATGGATTTCCTTCAATTTGTCTTCTTAACATAATTCCACGTTCTGACTCTGTGTTATCTTGTTGGGACTGTGCGGTGGCACAGTGGTTTGCACTGCTGCCTCAAAGCACCAGGGACCCGGGTTCTATTCTTGGCTTGGGTCACTGTGTGGACTTTGCACATTCTCCCTGCTACACCCTAGATGGGGGTGTAGAAGGATGGGTTAGTAAATTTGCAGATGACACCAAAGTTGGAGGAGTTGTAGACAGTGAGGATGGATGTTACAGTTTGCAGAGGGACATAGATGAGCTGCAGAGCTGGGCCGAGAGGTGGCAGATGGAGTTTAATACAGAAAAGTGTGAGGTGATTCACTTTGGTAAGAGTAACAGGAGTACAGAATATAGGGCTAATGGAAGGAGTCTTAGTAGTGTTGACGAGCAGAGAGATCTCGGTGTACATGTGCATAGCTCCCTGAAAGTTGGCACCCAGGTTGTTAAGAAGGTGTGTTAGCTTTTATTGGTAGAGGGATTGAATTTCGGAGCCGTGAGGTCATGTTACAACCGTACAAAACTCTGGTGCGGCCGCACTTGGAGTATTGCGTACAGTTCTGGTCGCCGCGTTATAAGAAAGATGTGGAGGCATTGGAAAGGGTGCAGAGGAGGTTTACCAGGATGTTGCCTGGTATGGTGGGAAGGTCTTATGAGGAAAGGCTGAGGGACTTGAGGTTATTTTCATTGGAGAGAAGAAGGTTAAGAGGTGACCTAATTGAGGCATACAAGATGATCAGAGGGTTAGATAGGGTGGACAGTGAGAGCCTTTTTCCTCGGATGGTGATGGCTAACACGAGGGGATGTAGCTTTAAATTGAGGGGTGGTAATTATAGGACGGATGTCAGAGGTAGGTTCTTTACTCAGAGGGTGTGGAATGCCCTGCCTGCAGCAGTTGTGGACTCGCTAACTTTAAGGGCGTTCAAATGGTCAGTGGATATGGATAACATTGGAATAGTTTAGGTTAGAGGGTCATTAGATTGGTTCCACTGGTTGGCGCAACATCGAGGGCCGAATGGCCTGTACTGTAATGTTCTATGTTCTACGCTTGGGTTTCCTCTGGGTGCTCCAGGGTCCTCCCACAGTCTGAAAGATGTGCTGGTTAGACACATTAGAACATAGAACATATAGAACGTAGAACACCACAGCACAAACAGGCCCTTCGGCCTACAAGTTACACCGATCGTATCCCTACCTACCAGGCCTATCGAGAACCCTCAATCCCATGTACTCACCCAGAAGCCTCTGAAAAGACCCCGTTTTGAAAGCCATGCTAAATCCTCCCTCGGTGTAACCCGAATTGTGCGCCGAACGAAAACAAAGAACAACACAGCCCGGGAAACAGGCCCTGCGGCCTAACGCGCCGCCATTTTTAACAATGTGCGATTTCCATGTCGATTTGCTACACGCAGACACACACACGTGCAAACGTGTGCGCGCTCACACGTACACACATGCAGACAGACACGCACGCACAATCTGGAGTCCTGTAGAACGTTTCACAGTAACGGAACAAATCTTCTTTGCTTTTCAACGTCTGCAAATGTCCTTATTCATTCTCTCTGGCAGTTTTTTCTGTGTGTGGTGCCTGGTTCCCTGTAATAACACGGCGCCTCGTGTAACAAAGATGAAGAGAATGGCTATCATTATCTACATTAGTCAACTGCACCACAACACTTCCCTTTTTTCCTTCCTTGAACACTTTGAGGTACATAGTTGTCATCATTTTTAGCTGTATTTCCCTTATTGCCCCTAAATGTATTCTCGTTTGCAAATCACCAACCTGATTCAGTGCACTTTGTTGTATACGTACTTTGTAAACCTCACTTTCTTTTCCTTGTAGGACGCAGAACCCTACAGTGCCGAAACAGGCCATTCAGCCCATCGAGTCTGTACCGAACACAATCCCACCCAGGCCCAACCCCCATACATTTACCCTCGAACCTACACATCCCTGGACACTAAGGGGCAGTTTCTTAGCAGAGCCAATCAACCTAACCCGCACATCTTTGGACTGTGGGAGGAAACCGGAGCACCCGGAGGAAACCCACGCAGACACGAGGAGAATGTGCGAACCCCACACACAGACGGTGACCCCGAGCCCGGGAATCGAACCCAGGACCCTGGAGCTGTGAAGCAGCAGTGCTAACCCACTGTGCTACCATGCCGCCCCATATAATCCCCCTATTCCTGTGCTATTTCCTCCGCCAGCATTGTCCAACACTCTCAATTTATGCTCCTTATTCCCCTTGTACATGCGCCCATGCCCAACCCCACTCAGTGGCAACGTGGTGACACAATGGTTAACCCTGCTGCCTCACAACACTGGGGACCCGGGTTCAATTCCTGGCTCGGGCGGGGGGTTTGCACATTCTCCCCATGTCTGCGTGGGTTTCCTCCGGGTGCTCCGATTTCCTCCCACACTCCAAAGATGTGCGGGTTAGGTTGATGGGTTAATTTGACCCTAGTGTCAGGGGAATTAGCAGGGTGAATATGTGGAATAGGGCTTGATGGGATTGTGTAGATGGGCCAAATGGCCTCCTTCTGCACTGTAGAGATTCTATAACATAGTTTCAAACCTCCCGATAACATTACTGACCTTTGGTTTCCATATTTCATGAGGTGTCGCTAGTTAGACCAGCATTATTATTCTATGATCGCCCTTCTCAAGATGGAGGTGAGCCAAGTTCTTGAGCTGTTGCAGTCCATGAGGTGTAGGAACAGCCACAGTGTGATGAGGGAGGAGTTCCAGGATTTTCTCCCAACGACAGTGAAACAATGGCGATTTATCTTCAAGTCAAGATGACGCACATAGAACACTACAGCACAAACAGGCCCTTCGGCCCACAAGTTGCGCCAATCACGTCAATACCTACCAGGCCATAGGCCTATCTATAACCCTCAATCCCATTAAATCCCATATACTCATCCAGAAGTCTTTTAAAAGACCCCAGCGAGTTCGCCTCTACCACCACCACCGATTCCACTCACTCACCACCCTCTGAGTGAAAAACTTACCCCTAACATCTCCTCTGTACCTGCTCCCCAGCACCTTAAACCTGTGTCCTCTCGTAGCGACCATTTCAGCCCTGGGAAATAGCCTCCGAGAATCCACCCTATCTATTCCTCTCAACGTCTTATAAACCTCTATCAGGTCGCCTCTCAACCTTCGTCTCTCCAGGGAGAAGAGTCCCAGCTCCCTCAACCTATCCTCATAAGGCATGCCTCCCAATCCAGGCAACATCCTTGTAAATCTCCTCTCAATAGCTTCCACATCCAGGAGACCAGAACTGCGCACAGTACTCCAAGTGGGGTCTGACAAGGGTTTTACGAAAGGGAACCTTTGGGTGTTGTGTTCCCAGGTATCCTTCTAGATGGTAGAAGTCAAAGGTTTGACAGGCAATGGTGAAAATCGAGGTTTTCAATCAATTCCTCCGCGAAAATCCTATTTCACTTCTCTCAGGGAAGGTTTTGAGTCAAGTCACTAACTAACATCCACCTGCAGGTCCCAGGCCTTCCCTACTAGTTCACAAAGAATGACTCGTACGTTTTATTGAAACAGGAAAGGAGATTCTACTGGCTATTATCCATCTATGTACCTCCAGAAATCAGGAACAGCGGAGAAAGCAGGATTCAGCTCAAACAGAAGCAAGCAACCTCCACCGAGAAGGTAAGTCCAAATTGTCAAACACCACTGATAGGGGTGGGAATCTGACAGTTCCCACGCGTCACAGGACGCAACCTGGGGTTTAAATTAATTTATGGGATGTAAGCATTGCAGGCTAGGCCAACATTTATTGCCCATCCCTCCATTATAGAGCACATTTGAGAGACAAACATTGCTGTGGGCCTGGAGTCACGTGTAGGCCAGAACCAGGTAAAGAGGGCCAATTTCCTTCCCTAAAGGACATCGGTGAACCAGATGGACAATTGTTTCATGAGAGTTTTTAATGCCAGATTTTTATTGGATTCAAATTTCACCACCTGCTGTGTTGCGATTTGAAAGATAAATGATTTGGAAGATAATGTAGCTGGTCTGATTAGTAAGTTGGCGGATGACACAAAGATTGTTGGAGTTGCGAATAGCGATGAACATTGTCAGAGAATACAGCAGGATGTAGATAGGCTGGAAAATTGGGCAGAGAAACGGCAAATGGAATTTAATCCAGATAAACAAAGTGATACATTTTGGTAGATCTAATGCAGGGGGGAGCTATACAATAAATGACAGAACCATCAGGAGTATAGACACACAGAGGGATCTGGGTGTGCGAGTACACAGATCCTTAAAGGTGGCAGCACAGGTGGAAAAGGTGGTGAAGAAGGCATATGGCATGCTTGCCTTTATTAGAGTATAAAAGTTGGCATGTGATGTTGCAGTTATATAGAATGTTGGTTAGACCACATCTGGAATACTGCGTCCAGTTCTGGTCACCGCACTACTGAAAGGACGGGGAGGTTTTGGAGAGAGTGCAGAAAAGGTTTACCAGGATGTTGCCTGGTATGGAGAGTATCAGCTATGAGGTGAGACTGAGTAAACTAAGGTTCTTCCCCTTACAAAGACGGAGGTTGAAGGGTGATCTAATAGAAGTTTATAAAATTATGAAGGGCATAGATAGGGTGAAGCTTTTTCCCAAGTCAGAAATGACAAACACAAGGGGTTACAAGTTCAAGGTAAGGGAGGGCAAGTTTCAATAAGGATATGCGGGAGATTTTTTTTACACAGAGGGTGGTGTGTATTACCAAGTAAGGTGGTGGAGGCAGACACGCTAGGATCATTTAAGACTTATCTAGATAGCCACATGAACAGACTGGGAATAGAGGGATACAAACGGATGGTCTAGTTAGGGACACATGATCGGTGCAGGTTTGGAGGGCCGAAGGGCCTGTTCCTGTGCTGTTTTTCTCTTTGTTCTTTCGTTCTATCACGCCTCTGATTCCTGTCACTAAACTGACTTTGTACCCGCGCTGCCGCTGCCCCTTTTATTCCATGACTTTTAACTTTGCCAGCAAACCTGTTGCGTTGGCGCTTTATCTGGTGCCTTTAGGAAGTTCAACACCTCATCAACTGCATCACCTTCATCAACCGTCTCTGTTAACTCATCATAAACTCAGGCATGTTGGGCCTGTTCTGCGCTGTAATGTTCTATATAAACCTCCTCTGCACTCCCTCCAAGGCCAAAATATCCTTGCGTAAGTGCGGCGCCCAAAACTGCACACGGTACTCCAGCTGCGGCCTCACCAATGCCCTATACAGCCGCAGCAAGACCTCCCTACTTTTATATTCAATCCCCCTCGCTATGAAGGCCAGCATCCCATTCGCCTTCCTGACCACTTGCTGCACCTGCAGGCTGGGTTTTTGCGACTCATGCACAAGGACCCCGAGGTCCCTCTGCACCGTCGCCTGCTGCAGTTTTTCGCTGCGTAAGTAATAGTCCTTCCTACCATTATTCCTACCAAAGTGGACCACCTCGCACTTGCCAACATTAAATTCCATTTGCCATTTCCTGTTTGTTCCCCTGTTTGTTCATTCGCCTATCAAGATAAGTCTTAAATGTGGCTAAAGTGACTGCCTCAACCACCTCACTGGGCAGTGTATTCTAGGCCACTACCACTCTCTGTGTTAAAAGAAACTTCCCCCGCACATCTCCACTGAACATTTCCCCCCTAAACTTGAACTTGTGCTCCCTTTCTGCCCTGGGAAAAAGATTCCACTTGTTCACCCTATCTGTACATCTCATAACTTCCATTATCTTAGGAACATCGCAGAAGGGAAGGCATCGCCCATTGTGTTTGGTTTGGAATAGCGAGGTTTGCCTGTTCTTGTCTCCTCAGCACGGTGTAAAAATAACATGAACTCTTCTTTGGAAGATTAAATAGAAATTTGGAACAGTGAATTAGTATTAGGGTCACGTATCACAGTGCTAACATAGCTTAATTCTGCCCTTTTGCGTTACATGATCAGACTATTTCAGGTTGCTCACCCAAGCATTTTTTTTAATGGTTGTAAAGTTTTCGGCCTCCACTATCTTCCCAGGCAGTGCATTCCAAATTCTTAGTGCCCTCTGAGTGACAAAATGTTTCCCTCTGACTCTCCTGTCCCTCACTCTGTGCTCCCCTCATAACAAAGAACAACCTAGCACGGGAAACAGGCCCAACGAGCCCACGCCACCATCTTAACAAAGCATTTTCCTACACCTCCCTTGACCCGTGTCTACGCTTATGGCACTCCACATTGGAAACCAGATTCAGAGGAGAATAACTTAGGGACAATTTGTTACACCAATCAGCCTAACAGCACATCTTTGGGGTGTGGGAGGAAACCGGAGCACCCGGAGAAAACCCACGCAAGCACGGGGAGAATGCGCAAACTCCCACAGACACCGGCCCAAATTCATGTATCTGCACAGCAATCAGTGATAGTCACTGAGCTGTTGTGGTGCCCTGTATCTGGTCCAATTTTAAGCGTACACTAACGACGCGAAGTACTAGGCCACTCTCGAAACATCCAAGAGCAGCCCATGCATGACCCACTGTGTGTATGCCCCTCATTAGACAACAAAGTGGACCTACACACTTGTGGAGTAAAAGAGACAAAACATCAACACATGTAGCATTAGATTTCTAGGATCGTCCCAAGGCTCTGATCCTTATTTATAACCATCTCCTATAACCCTCCATCCCTGTTTCGCTCATGTGTCTATCTAAGTAAATCTTAAACAAGTCCAGCGTTCCTGCCTCCACCACCTTACTTGGCTGTGCGTTCCATACCCCCACGACCCTCTGTGTGAAAAACCTCCCTCTAGCATCCAAATTATACCTCTCCCCCCTCACCCTTAGCTCGTGATACTTGACCCCTGAACCAAGGGGAGCAGCTGCTGCCTACTCACCCTCGTAATCCTATATCCCTCACATCTCCCAACCCAACCTTCTCCACCACAAAGAGAACAATCCAAGCCCTCTACAAACACGTGTCGTCGTAACGCAGTGACCTATTTTCAGGTCAACCATCCGGAACGCACAGAGCATCCACAAGACTGAACGGAAGCAGATCAGTCAAGAGGTCTACAGGCGGAACAGCAAGAGGCACCTCCAGCAGAAGAAAAACACTCAAGCTATTCCCAATAAAAATGTGTGGAAACAGAACCAGGATCCGAGGTTTCCAGAGAAACAGCCGGATTCAGGTAAAAACTGCTCCAGCTAATGTCACTGTGAATTTCATTTTTTCAGTCTGTGTGCGTGCCTCTGTCTGTAATTCCACGGGCAATTTGATTAGTTGTCCATTAAATTGGGTTTCTTATTGCGTACAAAATGCTTCTAATAGATAGGTGGGTAGATTAGTATAACATACTGCAAATACCGAGGTCCTAGCGACACTGTGGTGCTGGCAGACAATGTGCTACAGAGTTGGGCTTTGATGTTTGATGCATTAGTTTCCTTCCTGCAATTTGACGTGACAGTAACTATACCAGCCTAGTTAATACAATAACGCAGGGCCGAGATTAAGAGGCTTCTCATCTCAAAATGCAGGCCTCTGTATTGTACTGGAACTGTTCCAGATACAAATCCAGCGATATTTAAACAAACTGGAGACCAAGAGCAGGTTTGGCACTGGTCAATAGTTAGACAATAACTAGTCAATGGGCAGAGTTACAGGCTTACAGTTCTTTAATGTGGAGAAGTGTGAGGTAATTCACTTTGGTAGGAATAACAGATGTGTTGAGTATAGGGCTAACGGGAGGACTTTGAATAGTGTGGATGAACAGAGGGATCTAGGTGTATGTGTACATAGATCCCTGAAAGTTGGGAATCAAGTAGATAAGGTTGTTAAGAAGGCATACGGTGTCTTGGTGTTTATTGGTAGGGGGATTGAATTTAGGAGTCGCAGCGTCATGATGCAACTGTACACAACTCTGGTGCGTCCGCACTTGGAGTACTGTGTGCAGTTCTGGTCCCCGCATTACAAGAAGGATGTGGAGGCTTTGGAGAGGGTGCAGAGGAGGTTTACCAGGATGTTGCCTGGTATGGAGGGGAGGTCCTATGAGGAGAGACTCAGGGATTTGGGGTTGTTTTCGCTGGAAAGAAGGCGGCTAAGAGGGGATCTTATTGAAACATATAAGATGATTAGAGGTTTAGATAGGGTGGATAGTGATAGCCTTTTTCCTCGGATGGAGAAAGCTAGCACGAGGGGGCATGGCTTTAAATTAAGGGGGGGTAGTTATAGGACGGATGTGAGGGGTAGGTTCTTTACCCAGAGGGTGGTGAGGGATTGGAATGCCCTGCCTGCTGCAGTTGTAAATGCGTCTAGTTTGGGGGCGTTTAAGAGATCCGTGGATAGGTTTATGGATGGAAAGGGATTGGTTTAGGTTAGTGGGTCATTGTTTTTTAACTGGTCGGCGCAACATCGTGGGCCGAAGGGCCTGTTCTGCGCTGTAATGTTCTATGTTCTATGTTCTATGTTCTATGAGTGTAACGTGAGGGCTTCTGGAACCATAACAGTTTTTGGATACTCACTATCTTTGATTTGATTTATTATTGTCACATGTATTAGTATACAATGAAAAGTATTGTTTCATGCACACTATACAGGCGAAGAATACAGGTGGTGGGTCGTACTTGGGCTGCTCTTGGATGTTTCGAGAATAGCCTAGTGCTTCATGTCGTTAGTGTGTGCCTAAACTGGACCAGATACTGGGCAAGACGACAGCTCAGTGACTATCACTGATTGCTGTGCAGACACATGGATTTGGGTCGGTGTCTGTGGGAGTTTGCGCATTCTCCCCGTGCCCGCGTGGGTTTTCTCCGGGTGCTCCGGTTTCCTCCCACACCCCAAAGATGTGTTCTAAGGCTGACAAATTGTCCCTAAATTAGTCTCCCCTCAATCTGGTTTCCAATGTGGAGAGCCATAAGCATAGACAAGGGTCACGGGTGGAAGAGGGGACTCACAATGTTAAAATGGCAGCGCGTTGGGCCGAGGGGCCTAATTCCCATGCTGTGTTGTTCTTTGTTCTGAATACCGTTCATAGAGAAGGAAGGGAGAGAGTGCAGAATGTAGTGTTACAGTCATAGCTAGGGTGTAGAGAAAGATCAACTTAATGCGAGGTAGGTCCATTCAAAGGTCCAATGGCAGCAGGGAAGAAGCTGTCTTGAGTCAGTTGGTACTGTTTTCTGTATCTTTTGTCCAATAGAAGTAGGTGGAAGAGAGAATATCCAGGGTGCGTGTGTGATTACGCTGGCTGCTTTTCCCAAGGAAGTGTAGACACAGTCAATGGATGGCAGGCTGGTTTGAGAGGTGGTTTGGGCTTCGTTCATGATTATATTTAGTCTCTTGCGGTCTTGGACAGAGCAGGAGCCCATACCAAGCTGTGGTTTCTCTGCTGTGTCTGTAAAGGTTGGTGAGAGGGTAGCAGACGTGCCAAATTTCCTTAGTCTTCTGGGAAAGTCGAGGCGTTGGTGGGCACGGGGAGGGGGGAACCAGGACAGGTTGTTGGTGATCTGGACACCTGGAAACTCGCGATCCTTTCCACTTGATCCCCGTTGTTGTAGACAGGGCTGGAATCATCCAATCCAACTATGGGAAGCTTGGTAGGCAAGAGAAATGAATTTGCCAGGAGGTCAGCTTCCTAATGTTGGGATGAATTTCAGGAATTGTATTCTTGGGACTTTGGAAGCGGGTTGAAGGTGGGTCAAGAAGATCTGTGGGGAAGCCTTTTTCCAGGTATTATCTCATTGGCGTGTTCATTAAGGCGCCAACCGACCAGAGTTTAGTTCCCCGTCGCTCAGAGGTTGGAACATTCACATTTCTGATTGAGGTACATTGGCAAAAAACTGCAGCAGGCGACGGTGCAGAGGGACCTCGGGGTCCTTGTGCATGAGTCGCAAAAACCCAGCCTGCAGGTGCAGCAGGTGATCAGGAAGGCAAATGGGATGCTGGCCTTCATAGCGAGGGGGATTGAATATAAAAGTAGGGAGGTCTTGCTGCAGCTGTATAGGGCATTGGTGAGGCCGCAGCTGGAGTACTGTGTGCAGTTTTGGTCGCTGTACTTACGCAAGGATATTTTGGCCTTGGAGGGAGTGCAGAGGAGGTTTACTAGGCTGATGCCGGAGTTGAGGGGGTTGAGCTATGAGGAGAGGCTGAATAAACTAGGCTTGTACTCGTTAGAGTTTAGAAGAATGAGGGGAGATCTCATTGAGACGTATAAGATGATGAATGGGATGGATAGGATAGAGGTGGAGAGACTCTTCCCACTCAGAAAGGACAGCAGGACTAGGGGGCACAGCCTCAAGATAAAGGGGGCGCGGTTTAGAACGGAGTTGAGGAGGAACTTCTTCACTCAAAGGGTGGTGAATCTCTGGAATTCTCTGCCCGTTGAAGTGGTGGAGGCTGCCTCGCTAAATATTTTTAAGACGCGGGTTGATGGGTTTTTGATAAGCGAGGGGATTAAGGGTTATGGGGAGAGGGCGGGAAAGTGGAACTGAGCCACGACAGATCAGCCATGATCTTATTGAATGGCGGGGCAGGCTCGAAGGGCTAGGTGGCCTACTCCTGCTCCTATTTCTTATGTTCTTATGTATGGGTGTGAGCTTGGCTTCTTCACCAAGTTTGATTTGAGTAAACTTTGACCATCTTGGGGGCAAATCTCAGCCCGCTGGACTCCCAGCGGGAGCTGTTACGAGCTGCCCGATGGGCTCCGGCAGTGCCAGGGACCGGGGGGAGGGGGGAGGGAGGTGGCCCTGAGTGGCTGGGGTCTAATTAGGGACGGGATCTGACAGCGCTGAGCCGGATGGGGGAGGAGGTTTGGAAGGGAGGGAAAGACGGAGCCCTACATCGGGGTGGGGGGGGTGGGATTTGGCCAGTGTGGCTGGCGACTGGGGGGCTGTGGTTAGCAATTGGGGGTCAGTGGTCAGCAATCGGGGTGGCCTACCATGGGGGGGGATGAAGGTGATGTCCTTGAGTGTGCGGGTGAGTGACAGAGTGCGTGACGGGCAGCACAGTAGCACAGCGGGTTAGCACTGCTGCTTCACAGCTCCAGGGTCCTGGGTTCGATTCCCGGCTCGGGGTCACTGTCTGCGTGGAGTTTGCACGTTCTCCTCGTGTCTGCGTGGGTTTCCTCCGGGTGCTCCAGTTTCCTCCCACAGTCCAAAGATGTGCGGGTTAGGTTGATTGGCTGTGCTAAGAAATTGCCCCTGAGTGTCCAGGGATGCGTAGGTTAGAGGGATTAGTGGGTATAATATGTAAGGATATGGGGATAGGGCTTGGGTGGGATTGTGTTAGGTGCAGACTAGATGGGCCAAAGGGCCTCTTTCTGCACTCTAGGGCTCTATGATTCTAGATCTCCCAGTACACTTGTATACTGGGCGATGGGACGCATGTGCAAAAGCGCCCCTAGAAGTCTGCAGCTAGCTTCTTATTGTCGATAGGTTCCGCCCACTCCCCCTCCTGGCAGGAATCACAGAATGTTGTAAATTACCACCACTTTCCTTGCTGGCAAAATGGACAAGAAGACCTGTTTGCTTGCCCGTTTGACACAGAATCTCTCCGAGAAAAGTTTGCCCTCAGTATTTAACAGCAAGGGGGCGATTCATCACGCTGTGCTAATTTCTTAGTGCGGGCTGGGAGAATTGCGTATGGGCCGATTTACACAAGCGTTCCCGCTGGGCGCGCATATCCCAGCGCCAGATATCTGGCACGTTTGGGACCATACTGGAAACCGGCAAGAATAGCAGGCGAATGATTTAAATCTTATTTTAATTGTTATTTAAATGTGATTATCAGGCCCGGGACTGAATTCTCCAGGCCCGCTAGCCTCTCCCTACCTTCCAGTACAATTTCACTCCGGCGGGGTTTAGATTAGCTTCCCGTTTTTGGGGAAATAGCGGGAGACCCCACTGGAGGCAAGGGGGGTAATTGAGGCCCCTGCAAAGTTGGGGGGGGGGGATAGTCCCCCTGGCACTGCCCAAGGGGCAAAATGCCCATGCTCGGGGGGGGGCACCTTCGCACTGGGCATGGGGCAGTGCCAAAGGGAAGGGGCCTAGGGGGTGGGGGGCCTATGGGGGTGGGGATAACGATTGTCTCGGCCAGCAAACTGACAGTTCGAGGCACGCACCAAGTTCCGGGATTCTCCGCCTCTGGCATCCACTCACTCACCCCGAGCTTTTAATGATATTCACGACTGCGACCTCTGCATTGCAACGAGGGTGGGGGGGGCACTCGAGTCTGAACCCCCACTGGAAAAAAACAACCACGACTTACAAGAGCTTTCCCGCAAATTGAGCATTTTCTGGGGAGAATCACCCCTTAGATTTGATGGCGAAAATGAAGAGCGCGTGAACGCAGTAATACTGCTCGGAGGGTCACGCAAAATTTGGGCAACGAAATGATTACCTGATTAAAGGTAGAATTCTCTGAGCAATACGGCGCTGAGTGCGAGAGTATGGGGGACTTCACTGATCTTGGATTTTGACCGTTGCAGGTACCGCTAACCAAGAGAAAGGAGGGCAGCGGAAGATACCTCCAGTGGTTCCCCCGAGGCCCACCCTCAGTGAGATCATGGAGCACTGCACCGAACAGACCAAGAGTAAAATAAAATGAGCGCAACCGCTGTCTGAGGTATCCAGCAGGGGATGGTGAGGGCTGCCTGCTGGTTCTAGTTTGCACGCACTTCAAGTTATACCCAATCTCCAACAACAAAAAAAACTTCTCCAGGCCAAATCCGCCCTCCCCACACGTCTCCTGACACTTCCTCCCTCTCACCCCATCAATATATCCTCTTACCCCACCCCCCCAATCTCCCTCTGTAACATTTGTAGAAACTTGCGACCTTCCAGACTGTATTCAATCTAAGCTAATAAGAACATAAGAAATAGGAGCAGGAGTAGGCCATCTAGCCCCTCGAGCCTGCCCCGCCATTCAATAAGATCATGGCTGATCTGTCGTGGCTCAGTTCCACATTCCCGCCCTCTCCCCATAACCCTTAATCCCCTCTCTTATCAAAAACCCATCAACCCGCGTCTTAAATATATTTAGCGAGGCAGCCTCCACCACTTCAACGGGCAGAGAATTCCAGAGATTCACCACCCTTTGAGTGAAGAAGTTCCTCCTCAACTCCGTTCTAAACCGCCCCCCCTTTATCTTGAGGCTGTGCCCTCTAGTCCTACTGTCCTTTCTCAGCGGGAAGAGCCTCTCCACCTCTATCCTATCCATCCCATTCATCATCTTATATGTCTCAATGAGATCTCCCCTCATTCTTCTAAACTCTAACGAGTACAAGCCCAGTTTATTCAGCCTCTCCTCATAGCTCATTTTAATAATTTTAATAATTTTAACTAGTATTATTTAAACGGCGACTTTGACCAATTCGAGGCTTGAGTGACGCTGAGGGATTTTCAAGATTAACGGTGAACCTCAGCAGTGAAGACCACTGAATAGAAAAGCAGTCAGTCATGTCTGATCGAGCTTTAACAAAGAACAAAGGACAAAAACAGCCCGGGAAATAGGCCCTTTGGCCCAACGAGCCCGCGCCGCCATCTTAACATTACCCCCTCCACCCATGACCCTTATCTATGCTTATAAGAACGTAAGAACATAGGAGCAGGAGTCGGCCATCTAGCCCTTCGAGCCTGCCCCGCCATTCAATAAGATCATGGCTGATCTGTCGTGGCTCAGTTCCACATTCCCGCCCTCTCCCCATAACCCTTAATCCCCTCTCTTATCAAGAACCCATCAACCCGCTTCTTAAAAATATTTAGCGAGGCAGCCTCCACCACTTCAACGGGCAGAGAATTCCAGAGATTCACCACCCTTTGAGTGAAGAAGTTCCTCCTCAACTCCGTTCTAAACCGCCCTCCCCCTCCCCCTTTATCTTGAGGCTGTGCCCTCTAGTCCTGCTGTCCTTTCTGAGCGGGAAGAGTCTCTCCACCTCTATCCTATCCATCCCATTCATCATCTTATACGTCTCAATGAGATCTCCCCTCATTCTTCTAAACTCTAACGAGTACAAGCCTAGTTTATTCAGCCTCTCCTCATAGCTCAACCCCCTCAACTCCGGAGGGGTTATGGCATTCCACATTGAGGGAAACTAATTTAGGGACAAGTTATTACCTCCAATCAGCCTAATAGCACATCTTTGGGGTGTGGGAGGAAACCGGAGCACCCGGAGAAAACCCACGCAAGCATGGGGAGAATGTGCAAACTCCCACAGACACCGGCCCAAATCCATGTGTCTGCACAGCAATCAGCGATAGTCACTGAGCTGTCGTGTTGCCCAGTATCTGGTCCAGTTTAAGCGTACACTAACGACATGAAGCACTAGGCTACTCTCTAACATCCAAGAGCAGCCCAAGTACAACCCATCGCGTGTATGCCCCTCGTTGGACAACAAGGCGGACCGACTTAAAACCTGTGAATTAAAAGAGAACAACATTATTATCATCCCACATCCTTTTACATTACCAGGGATGTACCAATGCTAATGAACCTTATTTAAAACAATCTCCTATATCCTCCCATCTCCAACCCACTCATGTGCCTGTCTAAGTTACTCTTAAACAACTCCAGCATGTTTGCCTCCACCACCTTACTTGGCAGAGCATTTCATACCCCCACTACCCTCCGTGTGAAAAACCTCCCTCTAATATCTGTGTTATACCTCTCCCCCCTCACCTTAAGCCCATGGCCCCTTGTACTGTGCTCCCAAATGAAGATTATATTGAGACAAAACCGATTAACCGTAAGCTGTATAGTGACTGTAACCGTACAGCTGTTCTGTCTCTTCTGTTTTTCCTCTTATAATCCACAGGTGATTGGGTCCGCCTTGTTGTCCAACAAGGTGCATACACGCGATGGGTCGTACGAGGGCTGCTCTTGGATGTTTCGAGAGTAGCTTCACGTCGTTGGTGTGCGCTTAAACTGGACCAGATGCTGGGCAACACGACAGCTCAGTGACTATCACTGTTTGCTGTGCAGATACATGGGCCGGTGTCTGCGGGAGGTGGCGCATTCTCCCCGTGACTGCGTGGGTTTTCTCCGGTTTCCTCCCACACCCCAAAGATGTGCTCTTAGGCTGATTGGTGTAACAAATGGTCCCTAAATTAGTCTCCCCTCAATCTGGTTTCCAATGTGGAGGGCCATAAGACAAGGGTCATGGGTGTAAGAGGGGACTCACAATGGGCGGCGTGGGTTCGTTGGGCTGTGTTGTTCTTTGTCTCTTTGCTACAAAAACCATTTAGACTATCAGTTGGAGATTATTGTACACCTTGTTAATGAGTTAAAGGACAGGCGTATGAAGTAGGAGCAGGAGTGGTTCGGGGAAACAGTGGCACCACAGTATCGTCACTAGAATCTGTGGATGTGACTGGCACTTCCGAAATCCTCAAGAACTGGCATCGAACCCATTGTACAATTATAAGCCGTTCCACGTTTACTTCCTGGTGCAGCTGGTAATGTTAAGACGGCGGTGCGGATTCGTTGGGCCGAAGGGCCTGTTTCCCGGGCTGTTTTTGTCCTTTGAATGTGGAGACAGTTCCTGGGCTGCTGAAGCAGAATGATGATACTCTGGAAAGTCTGACATTATGGCTCAACTAATAAAATACAGTGTTGGTGGTGAACGTGTCTTCTTTGGTGTTTTTCTTGCTGCTCCTAAAATAATCACCTTGGTCGGCATCTTCCAGTCTCGTACACCCCATCAGCGGGAATGGAGAATTTGGTGCTTGGCCAAATCACCATTTATTGCAGGTTGGAGAATTCTGACCAGTGTTTCCAGCACACACACACACACACACACACAGATAGCACCCACAGACATGCACACAACTGTCGATTCGATTTTTTTTAATTTAAAAAAAGGACAATCGGCAATCAGTAACTTATGATTCATCTGTACATCAAAAAAAAATACACACCAGTAATCGCTTGACCTTTAACCTGACCAGCTTTGAGATTTTGACAATCAAATGAGGTTTATTTAACCAAAGCTGTATTGAAATTCAACACATAAGAAATAGGAGCAGGAGTCGGCCATCTAGCCCTTCGAGCCTGCCCCGCCATTCAATAAGATCGTGGCTGATCTGAAGTGGATCAGTTCCACTTTCCCGCTTTCTCCCTTAATTCCCCTATCTACCCGTGACTTAAATATATTCAGCGAGGCAGCCTCCACCACTTCAACGGGCAGAGAATTCCAGAGACTCACCACCCTATGAGTGAGGAAGTTCCTCCTCAACTCTGATCTAAACTGACACTAGTTTCGTGTTCGTTAGTAGACTTTTAAATCCGAATATTTTTTATTTAACTCACATTCTACTACCTGCCGTAGTGGGATTCGAAGCTGGGTTCCCAGAACAAAGAACAAACACAGCACAGGAAACAGGCCCTTCAAGCCCGCGCCGCCCATTTTAACACTCAGTGAGTGCCTCATTCCAATCCTCCTTCTACCTACGACTTTTGTCAACATCTAGTGGACTCCACAATAAACATTTGCTGAGTCTCTGGATTAATAATCTAGTGGCAACACCACTAAGACATCATCTCCCCCAGAGTTCTTGTGCTCGTATTTAATACACACTGAATGGAGCAGTGGTCAGAAAGGAGGCTCGCTTACGGAAGTTAATCAAATGTCTCCCAATGTGATACCTTGCCGTATATCTCATATTGCCATGTGTGCTGACAAAGCAGTTTCATCTTTGAGATTCTAACAATGCTTTGGTGTTATACTAGGGCTAGTTATGAGGGCACTGTCTGTTCAGAGTGTACATCAGTTATACAGAACCTCAATCTGACCCTCGCTGGAGTAACTACGCTCCATCCTCCACATCTCAGGCAGAACGAAAATGTTCTGTGAAGGGTACAGCCCAAATTTACCCAAATGATACCAGAGCTGAAAGATTTAAATTGTGAAGGCAAGTTTCATAAATATTGATTTATATTTTCCTTGAACATTAGAACCCTACAGTACAGAAAGAGGCCCATCAGGTCTGCCTCCAAACACAATCCCACCCAGGCCCTACCCCCATATTATACCCACTAATCCCTCTAACCTACACATCCCTAGACACTAAGGGGCAATTTCTTCGCACGGCCAATCAACCTAAGCCGCACATCTTTGGACTGTGGGAGTAAACTGGAGGAAACCAACGCAGACACAAGGAGAATGTGCAAACTCCACACAGACAGTGACCTGAGCCAGGAATCGAACCCAGGATCCTGGAGCTGTGAATTAGCAGTGCTAACCCACTGTGCTACCGTGCCGCCCAGTTCAGACAGTTAAAGGGCGATCTGATCAAAGGGAAATGATTGGGCAAATGCAGTGAAACTCGAAACACGAATGGTAAATTCTGGCTAAGAGTAGGCCAGATTGGGTAAGGACCAAATTTGGACAATCGACAATGATTCCATTGTCACCTTGTGACACATTTGGCCCAAGTCTGTGCTGGTTCCTAAAAGATCCACTCAGCTAATCCAAATCTCCATTCATTCATGAACAAAATCACAGAATCTCTTTTTGCACAATAGTTGAAATCTTGAAAGGTTTTGGATGTTAGGCTGTCTATCGACATTTTCAAGACTGAGATTGTTGGATTTTGTTAGATCACAGTATCGAGGGGGTTTTGGACAGTGCTGTCAGGCAGATTGAAGATACGATCTGACGTACGTTCTGTTGGCATACCAAACCAAGCAGAAACCTCGGAATCGAACATGCACATTCTCAGCCATTGCTCTATATTAAGGCATTATACACAGCTGCAGCAAGCTACTCTATGGAGAATACATCTTAATACCGCAAATTCTCACTAAATATAAATACTATCTTGTTCCAGCAAACACTACAGAGAGGCTGAGATTACAGGTACTTAGACAATATTTAAACTTTACTTATAACGTATTGCAGTATGAAAACGTCTGTGCCAAAAGTGCTTTTGTTAAGTGCTTTGGAGAGCTTGTCATATGAGGAATGGTTGAGAATTCAGGGTCTGTACTCGCTGGAGTTTAGAAGGATGAGGGGGGGATCTTATTGAAATTTACAGGATACTGCGAGGCCCTGGATAGAGGGGACGTGGAGAGGATATTTCCAGTAATTGGAAAAACTAGACACAAAGGGCACAACCTCAGGGTAAAGTGAATCAATGGCACTCTTGCCTACAGGACGTTGTGGAGGCCAGGTCACTGCATGTCTTTAAGACCAGAGATAGATCAGTTCTTGATTAATAAGGGGATCAGGGGTTATGGGGAAAAGGAAATGGTGATGAGAAAAATATCAACCATGATTGAATGGCAGAGCAGACTCGATGGGCCGAGTGGCCTAATTCTGCTCTTACATCTTATGGACTTGTGGTCTTAGAAATCATAGAAACCCTACAGTACAGATAGAGGCCCTTCGGCCCATCAAATCTGCACTGACCACAATCCCACCTAGGCCCTACCCCCAATATTTTCCCCACTAATCCTCTAACCTGCGCATCCCAGAGTAATTTAGCATGGCCAATCAACCTAACCCGCACATCTTTGGACTGTGGGAGGAAACCGGAGCACCCGGAGGAAACCCACACAGACACGAGGAGAATGTGCAAACTCCACACAGACAGTGACCCGAGCCGGGAATCGAACCCAGGTCCCTGCCGCACGGTGCTAACCCGCTGAGCTCCCTCAAGAGAGTTGGCTCCCAAAGGATAGAGTTTAAGATAATTAGTAAAAGCAGCAGCGAGCTGATGAGGAGAATCATTTTGGGTTTTGACAATCTGGAGTCAATTAAAAACTTTCCGAAAGGGATTTGATAAATACTTGACAAGGATAAAAGGCTGTGAGGAGTGAGACGAATTGTTTAGCCCATTCAAGGAGCCAACAACAGGATGATGGGTCAAATAGCCACTTCTGCGATGTCATCATAGTCTTCAGAAACCCACCCAGGGGCAATGACATCGTCATAAACTTCACCATCCTCTGGAAGAACATCAACATATGCGCTCATTCGCTGCTCCTCACAGTCCAATGGACTTTCATAGTCATGTGACACACTGTCCGCTCTTGATGCCTCATCAACTGTATCGTCTGCAAAACAGGGAGAATTTTGTCAACTTTTTTATAAAACTCTCTAATACAAAGTTGACCCACTAATTCCCATAGGGATCATAGTGTGATCCACTAATTCCCATAGGGATCATAGTGTGATCAACTAACTCTCATAGAGATCATAATGTGATCCACTAACTCCCATAGAGATCATAGTGTGATCCCCTAATTCCCATAGGGATCATAGTGTGATCCACTAACTCCCATACGGATCATAGTGTGATCCACTAACTCCCATACGGATCATAGTGTGATCCACTAACTCCCATACGGATCATAGTGTGATCCACTAACTCCCATACGGATCATAGTGTGATCTACTAACTCCCATACGGATCATAGTGTGATCCACTAACTCCCATACGGATCATAGTGTGATCCACTAACTCCCATACGGATCATAGTGTGATCCACTAACTCCCATAGGGATCATAGTGTGATCCACTAACTCCCATAGGGATCATAGTGTGATCCACTAATTCCCATAGGGATCATAGTGTGATACCCTAACTCCCATACGGATCATAGTGTGATCCACTAACTCCCATAGAGATCATAGTGTGATCCACTAACTCCCATACAGATCATAGTGTGATCCACTAACTCCCAAAGGAATCATAGTGTGATCCACTAATTCCCATAGGGATCACAATGTGATCCCCTAACTCCCATACGGATCATAGTGTGATGCACTAACTCCCATAGGGATCATAGTGTGATCCACTAACTCCCATAGGGATCATAGTGTGATCCACTAACTCCCAAAGGAATCATAGTGTGATCCACTAATTCCCATAGGGATCATAGTGTGATCCCCTAACTCCCATACGGATCATAGTGTGATCCCCTAACTCCCATACGGATCATAGTGTGATCCACTAACTCCCAAAGGAATCATAGTGTGATCCACTAATTCCCATAGGGATCATAGTGTGATCCACTAATTCACATAGAGATCATAGTGTGATCCACTAACTCCCATAGAGATCATAGTGTGATCCCCTGACTCCCATACGGATCATAGTGTGATCCCCTAACTCCCATACGGATCATAGTGTGATCCACTAACTCCCAGAGGGATCATAGTGTGATCCACTAATTCCCATAGGGATCATAGTGTGATCCACTAATTCACATAGAGATCATAGTGTGATCCACTAACTCCCATAGAGATCATAGTGTGATCCCCTAACTCCCATACGGATCATAGTGTGATCCACTAACTCCCAGAGGGATCATAGTGTGATCCACTAACTCCCATAGAGATCATAGTGTGATCCACTAATTCCCAGAGGGATCATAGTGTGATCCACTAATTCACATAGGGATCATAGTGTGATCCACTAATTCCCACAGAGATCATAGTGTGATCTGCTAATTCCCATAGGGATCCTTCTGTAATCCACTAATTCCTATAGGAATCTTAGTTTAATCCACTAAATCTCATAGGAATTTTAGTGTGATCCATTTAATCCTATAGGGATTTTAGTGTGATCCATTTAATCCCATAGGGATTTTAGTGTGATCCATTTAATCTCATAGGAATTTTAGTGTGATCCATTTAATCCCATAGGGATTTTAGTGTGATCCATTTAATCCCATAGGGATTTTAGTGTGATCCATTTAATCCCATAGGGATTTTAGTGTGATCCATTTAATCCCATAGGGATTTTAGTGGAATCCATTAATTCACATAGGGATCGTTGTGTGATTCAGTCATTTCCATGAGGACCATAGTGTGATCCCATATTCCGAGAGGGATCACACTGTGATCCACTAATTCCCCCTAGGAATCGTAGTGCGATCCAACAATTCCCGATGATCCCTTTCGGACAGAGTGCTGTGACAGAGCTTCACGGTTCTTCTGTAAGGCAGTATCTCTGACAATGTAGCACTCAGCAGGAGCGGCCTAGATAACGTGTGCCTGTCCCCCCGAGAGAGATTGGAATTCACAATCTGATAACGCAGAGATGTGAGCGCTGCCACAACAGGCTGTATCTGAAACAGTCCAGTTACAATCGGGATTACTTCGAGAAAGGCTTTGTGGATTAGGGGGGACCTTTGTCCACACACAGCAAGACCCTGGGCAATATCCAGACTTGGATTCACACAGATGGCAAACAACATTCACGCCATACAAGTTACCATCTCCGGCAGGACAGAATCTAACCACCGCCCCTTGATTTCCCATCGCTGAATCCCCACTCTTAACGTAGAGTCATCCTCTGGAATTCTACCACCTCGCCCGCCACAGAATCGGAGCAGGAGGGAGTGGGCAATGGAAATGCCCACCGACCCCGGGCAGGCATTTCCAGTCTCGATCAAGCAAGGTTGTAAAATCCCGCCCATAGACTCGGCACAGAAACTGGCCATTTGGCCCAACTGGTCCATGCTGACCACGGTGCCCTCCCTGCTAGTCCCGGTTGCCCGCACTGGGCCCATATCCCTCTAATCCTTTCCCATTCAATTTCTCAGCCAAATAAGAACATAAGAAATAGGAGCAGGAGTCGGCCATCTAGCCCTTCGAGCCTGCCCCGCCATTCAATAAGATCACGGCTGATCTGAAGTGGATCAGTTCCACTTTCCCGCTTTCTCCCCTTAATTCCCCTGTCTATCAGAAACCTATCTACCCGCGTCTTAAAAATATTTAGCGAGGCAGCCTCCACCACTTCAACGGGCAGAGAATTCCAGAGATTCACCACCCTTTGAGTGAAGAAGTTCCTCCTCAACTCCGTTCTAAACTGCACCCCCCTTATCTTGAGGCTGTGCTCTCTAGTCCTGCTGTCCTTTCTAAGCGGGAAGAATCTCTCTAACTCTACCCTATCCATCCCCTTCATTATCTTATACATCTCTATAAGATCCCCCCTCAGCCTTCTAAACTTCAACGAGTACAGACCCAGTCTATTTAGTCTCTCTGCATAGTCCAACCCCCTCATCTCCGGTATCAGCCTAGTGAACCTCCTCTGCACTCCCTCCAAGGCCAAAATATCCTTGCGCAACTGCGGCGACCAAAACTGTACACAGTTTTGCTTTCTAAATGTTGCTATTGTGTCCGCCTCAACCACTTTACCTGGCAGCTCATTCACCACCAACCTCAGGGTGGCACGGTGGGTTAGCACTGCTGCTTCACAGCTCCAGGAACCTGGGTTCGATTCCCGGCTCGGGTCACTGTCTGTGTGGAGTTTGCACATTCTCCTCGTGTCTGCGTGGGTTTCCTCTGGGTGCTCCGGTTTCCTCCCACAGTCCAAAGATGTGCGGGTTAGGTTGATTGGCTGTGTTAAAATTGCCTCTTAGTGTCCAGGGATGTGTAGGTTAGAGGGATTAGTGGGAAAATGTATGGGGGAAGGGCCTGGGTGGGATTGTGGTCGGTACAGACTCGTTGGGCCGAAGGGCCTCTTTCTGCACTGTAGGGTTCTATGTACCCTCTGCGTGAAGAAACTGCCCCTCCAGGTCCCTTTCCGATCTTTCCTCTCTCACCTTGAACTTATGCCCTCTAGTTTTGAATTCCCCTACCCTGGGGAAAAGACCATGGCTGGAATTTTCCCGGCCTACCTGCCACGGGAGTCGGAGCATGGGAAGATCCATTGGCCTTGGGAGGGGTTTTACGGTTTTGGGACGTAGGGAGGCTGAAAGATCCCCACCCTGTTCATCCTATCAATGCTCCTCGTAATTTTGTACACCTCAATAAGGTCATTCTCTTATGTTCCAAGGAATTAAGCTCTTGGCCAACCGCTCCCTATAACACAGGCCCACTAATCCTGGAAATATCCTCGTAAATCTCCTTTGCATTCTTTCCAGTTTCAATGTCAACAGGCTGACAAAAACTGTACACAATATTCCAAGTGCCTCACCAATGGCTGATGCAGACTGTAATATAATGTCCCAACTCCTATAATCAATGCCTTGACTAATGAAAGCCAGCTATGACACCACTTTCAACAAACTATGTACTTGTCTGCCAAGGTCCTTCTGTTCCTCCCTGACTACACCTACATCTACCTAATGCTGCAACTTTATAAGACCCTTGTCGGGCCTCATTTAGAGTATTGTGTGCAGTTCTGGTCGCCTCACTATAGGAAAGATGTAGAAGCTATTGAGAGGGTACAGAGGAGATTTACAAGGATGTTGCCTGGACTGGGAGGCATGCCTTATGAAGTTAGGTTGAGGGAGCTGGGACTCTTTTCCCTGGAGAGACGAAGGTTGAGAGGCGACCTGATAGAAGTTTACAAAATGTTGAGAGGAATAGATAGGGTGGACTCTCAGAGGCTATTTCCCCGGGTTGAAATGGTTACTACGAGAGGACACAGATTTAAGGTGCGGGGAGGGAGGTTCAGAAGTGATGTTAGGGGTAAGTTTTTCACTCAGAGGGTGGTGAGTGAATGGAATCGGCTGCCGTCAGTGGTGGTGGAGGCGAACTCGCTGGGGTCTTTTAAAAGACTTCTGGATGAGTATATGGGGTTTAATGAGATTGAGGGTTATAGATAGGCCTGGTAGGTTGGTAGGTGTTGATGTGATCGGCGCAACTTGTGGGCCGAAGGGCCTGTTTGTGCTGTAGTGTTCTATGTTCTATCACTTGGATTGCAGCGGTTCAACTGACCACCATCTTCTCGAGGGCTATAAGGGATGGGTAATAAACACTAGTCTCACCAGTGATGTCCACGTCCCCTCAACTAATGAAGTAAGAAGGAGGTTCACCTTGTCATGAGTGTTTGGCAACAAAATTCAAACCCAGATACAAAGAACAAAGAACAGAAACAGCCCAGGGAACAGGCCCCTTGGCCCAACGAGCCCACGCCGCCATTTTAACATCACCAGTCCCCCCTCCACCCATGACCCTTATCTATTGTTTTATGGCCATCCACATTTAGGGAAACTAATTTAGGGACAATTTATTACTGCCAATCAGCCTAACAGCACATCTTTGGGGTGTGGGAGGAAACCGGAGCACCTGGAGAAAACCCACGCAAGCACGGGGAGAATGCGCAAACTCCCACAGACACCGACCCAAATCCATGTGTCTGCACAGCAAACAGTGATAGTCACTGAGCTGTCGTCTTGCCCAGTATCTGGTCCAGTTTAGGCACACACTAATGACGTGAAGCACTAGGCCAATCTCGAACATCCAAGAGCAGCCCCAGTACGACCCATCGCGTGTATGCCCCTCGTTGGACAACAAGGCAGACTGACTTAAGACCTGTGAATGATAGTTAAAAGTATGTTCTCGGCTTGTTCTCACACTTGGAGTGTTGTGTGCAGTTTTAGTGTCCCTATCTGAGGAAGGATGTCCGTGCTATAGAGGGAGTTTAGAGGGAAGACTTATCTTATTTTAAGACTTGTCTAGATAGCCACATGAACAGACTGGGAGTAGAGGGACACAGACGAATGGTCTAGTTGGGCCCATGGTGGGTGCAGGCTTGGAGGGGCCAACGGGCCTCTGCTGTATTGTTCTTTGTTTGTTTCTTTAATAAAAATGTAAACTTTTTTCTCTAATTGATAACGACACTCTGGGCCCGATTTTACCGTTTGGAGCTAAGGGCCGGATCCGGGCGTAATACAGATCCGAGCCCGGAATCCTCCCTGCAGCGCCCACACGCTTTTGGCCGGCTCCGTTCCGATCCGCGCTGTGCGGGGCGGGGCTTAGGGCCGCCGGAACGATCGGAGCTCCGAACTGCGCCCGCGCGGGTCGGAAAAGGATCTGGAGCAGAGCGCCCGGCTTCGGATTTTCATTCCGCAGGTCACTTACAGCGCGGATCCGGAATGCACCGGAAGACGGGGAAGTGGGATTTGGCGGGAGATTTGGGCACGCGGTTCATTACATCGATTTAAATGCATGGCAATACATTTAAATTGTCCGGCTGCCCAATTCGGGCGTGGAGCCGATCCACACCCAAATCGGGTGTCGGTAAAGCAGCGATCTGCTCGGATTCGGGTGCAGATCGCATTAAACATAGAGCATAAAACACTACAGCACAAACAGGCCCTTCGGCCCACAAGTTGCACAGATCATATCCATACCTACCAGGCCATAGAACTATCTATAACTCCCAATCCCATTAGATCCCATGTACTCATCCAGAAGTCTTTTAAAAGACCCCAGCGAGTTCACCTCCACCACCACCACCGATTCCACTCACTCACCACCCTCTGAGTGAAAAACTTACCCCTAACATCTCCTCTGTACCAGCTCCCCAGCACCTTAAACCTGTGTCCTCTCGTAGCGACCATTTCAGCCCTGGGAAATAGCCTCCGAGAATCCACCCTATCTATACCTCTCAACATTTTATAAACCTCTATCAGGTCCCCTCTCAACCTTCGTCTCTCCAGGGAGAAGAGACCGAGCTCCCTCAACCTATCCTCATAAGGCATGCCTCCCAATCCAGGCAACATCCTTGTAAATCTCCTCTGCACCCTCTCAATAGCTTCCACATCCTTCCTGTAGTGAGGTGACCAGAAAGGTCCAACACCCGAATTTGCCGCAATTTTGCGTCTGAAAATGAACGCGAATTTTTGGTAAAATCGGGCCCTCTGCGTCCTAAAGTTAGAACATAAGAACATAAGAAATAGGAGCAGGAGTAGGCCATCTGGCCCCTCGAGCCTGCCCCGCCATTCAATAAGATCATGGCTGATCTGTCGTGGCTCAGTTCCACATTCCCGCCCTCTCCCCATAACCCTTAATCCCCTCTCTTATCAAAAACCCATCAACCCGCGTCTTAAAAATATTTAGTGAGGCAGCCTCCACCACTTCAACGGGCAGAGAATTCCAGAGATTCACCACCCTTTGAGTGAAGAAGTTCCTCCTCAACTCCGTTCTAAACCGCTCCCCCCTTTATCTTGAGGCTGTGCCCCCTAGTCCTACTGTCCTTTCTGAGTGGGAAGAGTCTCTCCACCTCTATCCTATCCATCCCATTCATCATCTTATACGTCTCAATGAGATGTCCCCTCATTCTTCTAAACTCTAACGAGTGCAAGCCTAGTTTATTCAGCCTCTCCTCATAGCTCAACCCCCTCAACTCCGGTATCAGCCTAGTAAACCTCCTCTGCACTCCCTCCAAGGCCAAAATATCCTTGCGTAAGTGCGGTGACCAAAACTGCACACAGTACTCCAGCTGCGGCCTCGCCAATGCCCTATACAGCCGCAGCAAGACCTCCCTACTTTTATATTCAATCCCCCTCGCTATGAAGGCCAGCATCCCATTCGCCTTCCTGACCACTGCTGCACCTGCAGGTTGGGTTTTTGCGACTCGTGCACAAGGACCCCGAGGTCCCTCTGCACCGTCGCCTGCTGCAGTTTTTCGCCACGTAAGTAATAGTCCTTCCTACCATTCTTCCTACCAAAGTGGACCACCTCGCACTTGCCAACATTAAATTCCATTTGCCAGTTCCTGGCCCATTCACCCAGCCTATCTAGATCCTCTCCACACCCTCCGAATCGGGCCCTCTGCGTCCTATAATTAATCCATTAATGTCAACTTCACCCACGAGATTCAACTTTTACATAAACCAAGATCAAGGATTATCTAGATCACCAGGGACCAGACCCTGGATGCACTAATCCCAATGCACTGTCTCCATGGGAACTGCCCAGGAAGTTTTGCCTTAATAATGGACTCTAAGATCTTACCAACAACCAAGGGCCAGCTAACCGGCTTGTAATTTCTCTTCTTTCTCCTCTCTTCTTAAACAGGGGTGTTACATTAGCGACTTTCCAATCCTTTGGGTCCCTTCCTGTCTCCAGTGACTCTTGAAAGATCACCACTAATGCCTCCACTATCTCTTCAGCTATCTCCTTCAGAGCTCCAGGTTCATCCAGTCCAGGTGATTTACAGACCTTCCAGCTTCTCCTTAGGGATGGCCCCCTCACCTCTGCCCCCCGACTCTCTTGAATTTTTGGTATTTTCCTGGTGTGCTAGTAAAGATTGACGCAAAGGGCGGAATTCTCCGGACGTGCTGGTCTAAAAGCTGGAAAATCCCACCCAACCATCAATGGGGTTTCACATTCTCTGCAACCTGCCCGCTAAAATTCCAGTGGTGGTCAGAGTGGGAGAATTCAGGCCAAATTACCTATTCTGTTAGAATAGAATAGAAACCCTACAGTACAGACAGAGGCCAATCGAGTCTGCACCGAACACAATCCCACCCAGGCTCTACCCCCATATCCCTACATTTTTAGCCACTAATCCCTCTAACCTACACATCCCTGGACACTAAGGGCAATTTTAGCATGGCCAATCAACCTAACCCGCACATCTTTGGACTGTGGGAGGAAACCGGAGCACCCGGAGGAAACCCACGCAGACACGAGGAGAATGTGCAAACTCCACACAGACAGTGACCCGAGCCGGGAATCGAACCCACGTCCCTGGAGCTATGAAGCAGTCGTGTTAACCCACTGTGCTACCGTGTCGCCTGTTCCTCTGCCATTTCTTTGTTCCCCATTACTGCTTTTCCAGTGTCATTTTCCAGGGTCTAATGTCCACTCTTACCTCTCTTACCCTTTCAGTATTTAAAAAAAACTCTTGCAATTTTTGTTTTATCTTTCTGGCATCTTACCGTGTGGGCGACACGGTAGCACAGTGGGTTAGCACTGCTGCTTCACAGCTCCAGGGACCTGGGTTCGATTCCCGGCTCGGGTCACCGTCTGTGTGGAGTTTGCACATTCTCCTCGTGTCTGCGTGGGTTTCCTCCGGGTGCTCCGGTTTCCTCCCACAGTCCAAAGATGTGTGGGTTAGGTTGATTGGCCGTGCTAAGAAATTGCCCCTTAGTGTCCAGGGATGTGTAGGTTAGAGGGATTAGTGGGTATAATATGTAGGGATATGGGGATAGGGCCTGGGTGGGATTGTGTTCGGTGCAGACTCGATGGGCCGAAGGGCCTCTTTCTGCACTGTAGGGTTCTATGATCTATTTCATCTTCTTCTCCCTAATTGCTTTTTTAGTTTGCTATTGGCTTTTAGAGGTTTTCCACTAATATTCATCACATTGTATGCTTTTTCTTTTGGTTTTATGGTGTCCCTGACTTCCCTCGTCAGCCATAGTTGCCCTGTCCTCCCCTCAATCTTCCTTGGGATGAAATTTTGCTCCCAATTTGCTCCTAAAATCTCCTGCCATTGCCGTTCCACCGTCTTTCCTGTTCGGCTTCTCTCCCAATCAACTCTGGCCAGCTCCTCCCTCTTGTCTCCGTCTTCACTCAATACCGTTACATCTGATTCCCGCTTCTCCCTCTCAAACTGCAGGGTGAATTCTATCGTATTGTGGCCACTGCCTTCCTTCACAAGTCTGCCTCAGTACACACCACCAAATCCAGAAATGCCTGTTCCCCAATGGGTTCCATAAACTGTTCCAGAAAGTCATCTCGTAGACGTTCCACAAATTCCTTTTCTTGGGGTCCACTACCTACCTGAATTTCCCAGTCTACCTGCATATTGAAGTCCCCCATTTCTGTAACCTTGCCTTCCTTACACACCTTTTCTATCCCCTGTGCCCCTACATCCTAGCTACTGCTCGGAGGCCTGTACATAACTCCCATCACGGTATTTTTACCTTCGCAGTTCCTCAGCTCTACCCACACAGATGTTACACCTTCTGACCCCTATATCGCTTCTTGCTATTAACTTCTTATTAACGAGGCAACTCCACCCCATTTCACCTCACCCACCCCTTCCACCTCCCCTCCCCCCCCCACCCCAATGTTCTCTCTTCTGCATCTCAAACTGAAAAGTAAGGTAAGAAAATAGAAACTCACTGCCATGGCATTCCTCGCCCATGTGATAGGTATTATCCTTTGCCTGCGCTCCGGGACTTTTATTCAATGAACTGTTTTTAACGCAACTGCATTCAAAGAAGGAATAAAGAAATAGGTGTCAATTAGTACCAGGCGAACATTCCAGAACATTCTGTTGGCCTCGGTGCTTAAAAACAAACATGACAGTTCCTTGTCATTGCTGACAGCTTAGTGGAAGAAATGTATCATGGTCCATTCCTGGGAACACCACTACCCAGAGGCTTCCCTCCAAGTCACTCACTATCCTGGTTTGGAAATATATCTCCATACCTTCGCTGTGGTTGGATCAAAATCCTGGAATTCCCTCCCTAACAGCTCTGTGGCACTGCAATGGTTCAAGAAAACATCTCCGATTAACTGAGTAACTGGTATGAAGAGAGCCACTGATGTACAGTTAATTCATTTCATTCCAAATCGATGCAGGGAAACAGAGTAAGAGAAAACTTTCCAACATTACTAGCTGTACTAGCCTACATTAATCGAGGGATTGAGTTTAGGAGTCGGGAGGTAATGCTGCAACTTTATAAGACCCTTGTCAGACCCCACTTGGAGTACTGTGCGCAGTTCTGGTCGCCTCACTACAGGAAGGATGTGGAAGCTATTGAGAGGGTGCAGAGGAGATTTACAAGGGTGTTGCCTGGATTGGGAGGCATGCCTTATGAGGATAGGTTGAGGGAGCTGGGACTCTTCTCCCTGGAGAGACAGAGGTTGAGAGGCGACCTGATAGAGGTTTATAAAATGTTGAGAGGAATAGATAGGGTGGATTCTCAGAGGCTATTTCCCAGGGCTGAAATGGTCGCTACGAGAGGACACAGGTTTAAGGTGCTGGGGAGCAGGTACAGAGGAGATGTTAGGGGTACGTTTTTCACTCAGAGGGTGGTGAGTGAGTGGAATCGGCTGCCGTCGGTGGTGGTGGAGGCAAACTCGCTGGGGTCTTTTAAAAGACTTCTGGATGAGTACATGGGATTTAATGGGATTGAGGGTGAGAGTAGGTAGAGAAAAGATTGGCACAGCTTGTGGGCTGAAGGGCCTGTTCGTGCTGTAGTTTTTCTATGATTCTAATAGCCTCAGCCACTTTGGGAATTGAACCCACACTGTTGGCATCGCTCTGCATCACTAACCAGCCATCCAGCCAACTGCCCAATTAAGGGCCTTAGCTGGAGGTGGAGCAGGAAAGCCATTCATAGGATGCAGGGGAGGTCCTTTAGCTCATCCAGTCTGTGCAAAACGCCTGCCGTCTCACCTAATCCAATTCACCAGCACTTGTCCCGTAGCTTTGAATGTTCAGAGAACGTCTGTGAGCCTCCCACCTGATTACTGCCACTCATTACATTTTTATTATGAAATTCAAATTTGACAGTGGACTAGAGTCGGATTCGAACCTGGAAGCCCAGAGCCTAGTCCTGGGTTCATGGAGCACCAGCTTAGATTTCCTTCTTAATTTTATTATTGGCAGGGCTGCTATTGGCTTGAGTTAAGGTGGCAATGAGCAGCTTGTTTTCAACCATGTTCTCACTGGTGGTGTTTTATGAAATATCCAACCCTTATCTAAGCAACAGAGGCGACCAGCTCACTGTGCTATGCAAATGGCTCATCCTCATAATGACAATGAAATCCTTACAGGGGATCTCAGAAAGGTACGCTGACCTTCCTAAGAAAGGGAAAAGAGAACATAAAAATAGGGTGTAGCAATCAGACCCTATCTTATTCGTACAATTTTCTCCCCTTCTGGCACAGCCTCAGAATAAAGGTTTAGAACGGAGTTGAGGAGGAACTTCTTCACTCAAAGGGTGGTGAATCTCTGGAATTCTCTGCCCGTTGAAGTGGTGGAGGCTGCCTCGCTAAATATATTTAAGACGCGGGTTGATGGGTTTTTGATAAGAGAGGGGATTAAGGGTTATGGGGAGAGGGCGGGAAAGTGGAACTGAGCCACGACAGATCAGCCATGATCTTATTGAATGGCGGGGCAGGCTCGAGGGGCTGGATGGCCTACTCCTGCTCCTATTTCTTATGTTCTTACAGCATCCCTACAGTGCAGAAAGAGGCCATCCAATCCATCGAGTCTGCACCGACCACAAATCCCACCCAGGCCCTATCCCCATAACCCTACCTAGTTACTCTACTAGTCTCTCCTGACATTAATCAGCACAGCCAATTAACCTAACCCGCACATCTTTGGACTGTGGGAGGAAACCAGAGCACCCGGAGGAAACCCATGCAGACACGGGGAGAATGTGCAAACTCCACACAGACAGTGACCCGAACCGGGAATCGAACCCAGGACCCTGATGCTGTGAGGCAGTAGTGCTAACCCACTGTGCCACCTAACTCAACTTCAAAACACTGAGGAGAATAAGAACATAAGAACATAACATAAGAACATAAGAAATAGGAGCAGGAGTAGGCCATCTGGCCCCTCGAGCCTGCCCCGCCATTCAATAAGATCGTGGCTGATCTGTTGTGGCTCAGCTCCACATTCCCGCCCTCTCCCCATAACCCTTAATCCCCTCTCTTATCAAAAACCCATCAACCCGTGTCTTAAAAACATTTAGCGAGGCAGCCTCCACCACTTCAACGGGCAGAGAATTCCAGAGATTCACCACCCTTTGAGTGAAGAAGTTCCTCCTCAACTCCGTTCTAAACCGCCCCCCCTTTATCTTGAGGCTGTGCCCCCTAGTCCTACTGTCCTTTCTGAGCGGGAAGAGTCTCCCCACCTCTATCCTATCCATCCCATTCATCATCTTATACGTCTCAATGAGATCTCCCCTCATTCTTCTAAACTCTAACGAGTACAAGCCTAGTTTATTCAGCCTCTCCTTATAGCTCAACCCCCTCAACTCCGGCATCAGCCTAGTAAACCTCCTCTGCACTCCCTCCAAGGCCAAAATATCCTTGCGTAAGTGCGGCGACCAAAACTGCACACAGTACTCCAGCTGCGGCCTCACCAATGCCCTATATAGCCACAGCAAGACCTCCCTACTTTTATATTCAATTCCCCTCGCTATGAAGGCCAGCATCCCATTCGCCTTCCTGACCACCTGCTGCACCTGCAGGCTGGGTTTTTACGACTCATGCACAAGGACCCCGAGGTCCCTCTGCACCGTCGCCTGCTGCAGTTTTTCTCCACGTAAGTAATAATCCTTCCTACCATTATTCCTACCAAAGTGGACCACCTCGCACTTGCCAACATTAAATTCCATTTGCCAGTTCCTGGCCCATTCGCCCAGCCTATCTAGATCCTTCTGCAGACTCTCCCCACCCTCCGCACAATTTGCCTTTCCACCAATCTTGGTGTCATCAGCAAATTTCGACACCCTACACTCGGTTCCCTCCTCCAGATCATCTATATAAATGGTAAATAGCTGAGGCCCCAGCACCGAACCCTGAGGCACTCCACTAGTCACCAACCGCCAATCTGAATAGCACCCATTGACCCCCACTCTCTGCCCCAGAAACTTCATTTCATTCTTTGATTACTCTCAAAGCATTTCTTTTAAAAATTAGGATGATGTTAAAACCAAAAACACATAAGCAAGATTGTCTATCATTGCATTTACCTCGGCATCAAGAATTTCTTAATCCTAGTTCCAAACTGGTATTGATCTGCAATAGAAACAAAATGGCTCCTTATTCTCTTGTTAAAAGATGATGGAAACGCACTCGAATTTGATTTTATTTTTGACATTGTAAAGGGCGTGATCACTTTTGACAACACAGCACGGGAAACAGGCCCCTCGGTCCAACGAGCCCACACTGCCATCTTAACAATGTGCTTTCTCTCCTCCACCCTTGACCTGTGTCTCTGCTTATGGTACTCCCATTGGAAACCAGATTAAGGGGAGAATAATTTAGGGACAATTTGTTACACTCAATCAGCCTAAGAGCACATCTTTGGGGTGTGGGAGGAAACTGGAGCACCCGGAGAAAACCCACGCAAGCACGGGGAGAATGCGCAAACTCCCACAGACACCGGCCCAAATCCATGTATCTGCATTGTCAACTGGATTTTATTTTATAAATTCATTCCTGTAATTAACGTCACTTGATTTCTTTGTTGATGGGGCCCTGGGGGGAGCTGGGGTTGGGGGAGGAAGGGAGCAACTAAATCATATCATAAAAATTCTTTGCATTCAATTTAATTGCATTTTATTGTTCTACAACAAGTATTCTGGAATAGTGTGTACAATGATGCTGATCGAGAACCATTCAGACGGAAATACTGCTCTTGGGGAGTAATTTTTTTGGTGGTGATATAATATTGTAGAACAATTAAGTTGCCAGATATTGTGTGGCTTTAGGATAATACTAAAATGGTCTAGAGCGATGTGAAATCATACATTGTAAGATGGATAATATGGGTGGCACGGTAGCACAGTGGTTAGCACTACTGTTTCACAACTCCAGGGTCCTGGGTTCGACTCCTGGCTCAGGTCACTGTCTGAGTGGAGTTTGCACATTCTCCTCGTGTCTGCGTGGGTTTCCTCCGGGTGCTCCAGTTTCCTCCCACAGTCCAAAGATGTGTGGGTTAGGTTGATTGGCCATGCTAAGAAATTGCCCCTTAGTGTCCAGGGATGTGTAGGTTAGAGGGATCAGTGGGTATAATATGCAGGGATATGGGGGTAGGGCCTGGGTGGGATTGTGTTTGGTGCAGACTCGATGGGCTGAAGGGCCTCTTTCTGCACTGTAGGGTTCTATGGTTCTATAACTGTCTTCCGTTGAGTTTGAGCAACTCAACCTTGGAGTATCTATTACACTACATTGTGCTCTACTTCTCTCCAGAATCTACACTGATATCACAGCGTTCTGGAGAGAAATGGAGTGCAATGTAATGTAACCAGAGGGTTCAGTGTTGAACAGTGCAGACAATGTCCTAGAACAGTAATTGTCCTGCTGTATCAAGCTAAAACAATAGTCTCAAAGAGAAAAAACAGCAAAAACTTGAGGTTGTGTAGCACCTTTTATGGAATCATTGAATTCCTACAGTACAGAAGGAGGCCAATCAAGTCTGCACCGATAACAATACCACCCTATCCCCATAACCCCGCTAATTCCCCCGGTACTAGGGTCAATTTACCACGCCAATCAAACTAACCCGCACATCTCTAGACTGTGGGAGGAAACCGGAGCACCCAGAGGAAACCCACGCAGACACGGGGAGAATGTGCAAACTCCACACAGACAGTGACCCGAGCCGGGAATCGAACCCAGGTCCCTGGAGCTGTGAGGCAGCAGTGCTAACCCACTGAGCCGCCCTTTATCACCTCAGGGTGTTTCCAAAGTGTTTTCCAACTATTTAAATACTTCTGAGCTGGAATCACTGTTGTAAGGTGGGAAAGGCATTCTTCGAAAGACCATCCAGATTCCCAACAACAGAACAGAGCGCTGACTCATTCAGCTCAATCTCTTGGCGACACAAAGAGGATCGTCACAGGGGAGAAACCGTCATTTGTTGAAAAGCAAACTTACTTGTGGAATTTACTCTCTTGAAGATCAGGTAGAATATGAGGACAACAGCTCCATCTAGAATGATTATACCCATCCCCAGGAACAGCCAAAAATACTGGCGGATCGTAGTCATACTGAAAACTAGAGAGAAAGGAATCAAAATCACTATAACTAACCCAAAACAGCTGACAGGTTCAAAATTGCTTTACTTCTCATTTTGGTATTGGGTAATGATAGAGTTCGATGCTGCTTTTAAAATTCCTGATACCATTACTGCCATTTGTTAGTCTCTTCAGTTAAGTTCTTGAGGTTGTACGCTCTGTCCAAACTGCTTTCAGACTTGTGAGGGTTTCTGGACCTCCTGGGGTCAAATGTGTTTTTATGGTTCACCACACTTCTGGACCACAACAAACCTCACAACTTTGACCAAACTTTGACCGAAATATTAACCCTATCGTTCCCCACAGACACTGCTGGACCTGTTACGTGCGTATAACATTTATCCTTTCGAGTCTAGCAGATCCTAAACCGACTCAGCGTTACAACCCATTTTCATTACGCTTGTCTTAAAGCAATTGCACGAGTTGAGGTGTTTTTGAACCTGATAGAATGCAAAACCGATTAAATAAAAGGTTTCAAGTTTCGTGTCTGTTTGAGCTCAGCAATATCAATGTGAGTCTTGCCACTTAAGAACATAAGAAATAGGAGCAGGAGTAGGCCATCTAGCCCTCCGAGCCTGCCCCGCCATTCAATAAGATCATGGCTGATCTGAAGTGGATCAGTTCCACTTTCCTGCTTTCTCCCCGTAACCCTTAATTCCCTTGTCTATCAGAAACCTATCTACCCGTGACTTAAATATATTCAGCGAGGTAGCCTCCACCACTTCAACGGGCAGAGAATTCCAGAGATTCACCACCCTTTGAATGAAGAAGTTCCTCCTCAACGATCTAAACTGCACCCCCCCTTATCTTGAGGCTGTGCCCTCTAGTCCTGCTGTCCTTTCTAAGCAGGGAGAATCTCCCTACCTCTACCCTATCCATCCCCTTCATTATCTTATATGTCTCTATAAGATCCCCCCTCACCCTTCTAAACTCCAACGAGTACAGACCCAGTCTATTTAGTCTCTCTTCATAGTCCAATCCCCTCATCTCCGGTATCAGCCTAGTAAACCTCCTCTGCACTCCCTCCAAGGCCAATATATCCTTGCACAAGTGCGGCGACCAAAACTGCACACAGTACTCCAGCTGCGGCCTCACCAGTGCCCTGTACAGTTGTAGCCACAGTCCCCGATAACCATAGGCTGCTCTCACTGATTTCACCTGAGGGTCACCACACCTCAGGCAAGGAGCAATGGTTGGGAATAACTTCATGAATAATTTCCAGCGCCTAGAGTGTGGGCAACTGGAGGTACGGACACCACTATTGGAGTGATTCAAATCAGATTCAAGAGGCCTGAGTTAGAAGAGGGTTGTAGGGCTAGAGGAGGTTAAAGGTTAAAGAGGTGGGGGAGGGATTCGAAAACAACAGCGAGAATTTAAAATTGAGACTTTACTTAACTGGAAAGTGCAAGAAATGATTTGCATCCACAGAAAGCTGTGATGATCAGACGGAGCAGAGCTATTGTGAACAGCTCCACATTATTCCCCAAGCCCCAGCGAGTAATGATAATGACAGGCAAGTTATTTTTGTGTTCATCATAAATCCTTAGATGTTTATCTTTATTCCCGTTCCTGTTTTGCAAACACTTTTGGTTCCGTCTAGAAACTTACAGGCCATTCAGCCCATTTAGACTGTGTCAACCTTTATAGCAGCTACTTTAGAATAATTCCACCCTTCCATTTTCAACATTCCACTTTTTTAAGCAACTATGAAACTTCTGGTAATTGTTGGTGGAGTTACATTGATTTAATGTACAGGCCATCTGGTCTATGCTGGTGTTTATGTTCTATACCAACTGCCTCCCACTCTTCATCATAACCATGAAGAAAACCTCTGATTCTTTCTCCCTCATATCTTTATGTAGTTTCTCCTTGAAAACATGCATACCAATCACCTCAATAATGCAACAATGCATACATTCTGGAGAGAAATGGAGCTCAGTGTAGTGTAACAGATACTTGGAGGTTGAGTTGCTCGCACTCAACGAAAGACAGTTATAGAATCATAGAACCCTACAGTGCAGAAAGAGGCCCTTCGGCCCATCGAGTCTGCACCGACCACAATCCCACCCAGGCCCTACCCCCATATTATACCCACTGATCCCTCTAACCTATGCATCCCTGGACACCAATTTCTTAGCATGGCCAATCAACCTAACCCGCACATTCTCACCACTCTCTGAATCAATCCCCTATTGGATGTATTATTTGGTGACTATCTTATATTCTGGTCCCAATGGCCCTTCCCCACTAGTGGGAGCATCTATGTTACATTGAACCGATCAAACCTCTTCATAGCTGGGCTCTCTACTTCTCATGATGTGGAGATGCCGGCGTTGGACTGGGGTAAACACAGTAAGAAGTCTGACCAGGTTAAAGGCTGGCGTTGTCAGACTTCTTACTTCCTCACCAGCCTCTGCCCACTGTGGGAACACATTGGCAGGGGCAGGGGCAGGAACAGGCACTAACTTGGCCATCAGTTGGCCACTTTGAGGCTCAAGGGCATGCAAGCCCTCAGCCACACAGGAAATGACGACAAGGGCAGGAGTCGGTGGGTATGCACCATGAATGGCGCCTGATGTGGTGCCCAATTTTGTGCCCCCCACCTACCTGCCAACCTGTCAATATCCTGCCCCACGCAGGCCTCAGTCATGTCGACGACGTGAAGAGGATGTGCTGAAGGCTGGCCCAAAGCACGGAGACACCGACACCACTGACTGGGAGGAGAAAGCTGTGGAGCACTTGGCATGGCTCCACCTGGCCCAACAAGGCCCAAAGGTTTCGAGGCTCAGCGGCTTGAGAATGAGGCAGAATGGCGATGGAAGAGAACCCGGCTACAAGTTCCACTCCCCAACTCAACAAGATGGCCCACTGGGGGAGAACTTATGGATCCAGAATTGGGCTCCTGGTTCAGCTGAAGACTCACCAAGCCCGATGGACGCCAGCCTCGATTTCAAGGGCCCACCCACAACGATGACGTTATCAAACAGTTATTGAGTTCCATATTTATTACATCTACTACGTTGCATATCCTCGTTCTATCCATCGCTTCCTCAAAGAATTTAGTAAGACTGGCCAATCTTATTAGAAATCCATCCATTCTTAACGTTTGTGATTTCTTTTTAGTCTCTCCAACCTCCAGTGCCTCTTCATTGGAACCATAAAATCCCTACGGAGCAGCAAAGGCCATTTGGCCCATTGAGTCCACACTGACCCTCTGAGCATCTTACCCAGGCCCTCTCCCCCCGCCCTATCCCCATAACTCCACTCATTTCCCACGACTAATCCATCTTCCTACTTGGGATACTAAGAAGTAATGTAGCCAATTCATCTAACCTACAAATCTTTGGACTGTGGGAGGAAACTCACGCAGACATAGGGAGAACTTGCGGACTTTGCACAGAGAGTGACCCGAGGCTGGAATTGAACCCAGGTCCCTGGGGCTGTGGAGCAGCAGTGCTTACCACTGCGCCATTGCATATTGGACGTTCAACATAAGAACATAAGAAATAGGAGCAGGAGTAGGCCATCTAGCCCTTCGAGCCTGCCCCGCCATTCAATAAGATCATGGCTGATCTGTCGTGGCTCAGTTCCACTTTCCCGCCCTCTCTCCATAACCCTTAATCCCCTCTCTTATCAAAAACCCATCAACCCGCGTCTTAAAAATATTTAGCGAGGCAGCCTCCACCACTTCAATGGGCAGAGAATTCCAGAGATTCACCACCCTTTGAGTGAAGAAGTTCCTCCTCAAAAACATTCTAAACTGCCCCCACTTTATCTTGAGGCTGTGCCCCCTAGTCCTACTGTCCTTTCTGAGCGGGAAGAGTCTCTCCACCTCTATCCTATCCATCCCATTCATCATCTTATATGTCTCAATGAGATCTCCCCTCATTCTGGTATGGAGGGGAGGTCATATGAGGAGAGACTGAGGGATTTGGGGTTGTTTTCGCTGGAAAGAAGGAGGCTAAGAGGGGATCTTATTGAAACATATAAGATGATTAGAGGTTTAGATAGGGTGGATAGTGATAGCCTTTTTCCTCGGATGGAGAATGCTAGCACGAGGGGGCATGGCTTTAAATTAAGGGGTGGTAGTTATAGGACGGATGTCAGGGGTAGGTTCTTTACCCAGAGGGTGGTGAGGGATTGGAATGCCCTGCCTGCTGCGGTTGTAAATGCGCCTAGTTTGGGGGCGTTTAAGAGATCTATGGATAGGTTTATGGACAAAAAGGGATTGGTTTAGATTAGTGGGTCAGTGTTTTTTTTTAAAAAACTGGTCGGCGCAACATCGTGGGCCGAAGGGCCTGTTCTGCGCTGTAATGTTCTATGTTCTTCTAAACTCTAACGAGCACAAGCCTAGTTTATTCAGCCTCTCCTCATAGCTCAACCCCCTCAACTCCGGTATCAGCCTAGTAAACCTCCTCTGCACTCCCTCCAAGGCCAAAATATCCTTGCGTAAGTACGGCGCCCAAAACTGCACACACTACTCCAGCTGCGGCCTCACCAATGCCCTATACAGCTGCAGCAAGACCTCCCTACTTTTATATTCAATCCCCTTCGCTATGAAGGCCAGCATCCCATTCGCCTTCCTGACCACCTGCTGCACCTGCAGACTGGGTTTTTGCAACTCATGCACAAGGACCCCGAGGTCCCTCTGCACCGTCGCACGCTGCAGTTTTTCGCCACGTAAGTAACAGTCCTTCCTACCATTATTCCTACCAAAGTGGACCACCTCGCACTTGCCAACATTAAATTCCATTTGCCAGTTCCCAGCTGCTGCCTTGGGTTTTGAACTCGTGCTCCTAGGTCATTAGTTACTAATCCAGTGACATAGTGTCAATGCTGTCATACCCTTCCAAACTGAAACATTGAATTGAAAAAAGGCTATTCAGCCCCTTGAGGCAGCTATTTTATTCAATTAGATTGTGTACCTCAACTTTACATCCTAGCTCTATGTGTCTTAATACCCTTACCCAAGGATATGTGGGTATCTCTCGTTACGATGATTACTGCAGAGGGACATTCTTTGATATATCACCTTCCAGTGGTGATGATCTAGTGGGATGGAGCTTGTTACTTCCTCTCTCCCCTCCACGGGGCTGCCCCAATACCATCTGATGTACAAAGTGGCTCCTAATGGGAATATGAACCCTGCTACTGGCCCACAGCCATGGATCGGAACCACTGCACCCCCCGCAGTGAGGATCCTCAGAGCTGGTGTGCAGTTAACACCAATTCCTTGGTTAGACGTTGCCTTTTCGGTGACGCTCCCGGGACATTAGGAGTGACATCCAGCGGAGTCCCAGCCTCTCCCACACTCCCCCAGCCTGTGTGGTGAATAGGGGAAGCCACCACAGCACAGCAACTCAGAGGTGTAGAAACTCACATTTCCCTTAGTTCCCCTTTTCGTTCCTGCGTCCATTTCAGGACATAGTTACTCAACGCTCACAGAAATTACAACAAGTACCAGGCATCTTTGTTTAAATTTGGGCAGTGACCCCTTGTTGCCCTTAGAATCGAAGTAAAATCTTCTACAAAGTGGAACTTTACAATAACAAGGTTGTTAATATTAAACAAGTTGGAATTGATTTTCTTTGTTACGGGGAGAAAGTGGGAAGGGTTATGGGGAGAAAACGGGAAGGGTTATGGGGAGAAAACGGGAAGGGTTATGGGGAGAAAACGGGAAGGGTTATGGGGAGAAAACGGGAAGGGTTATGGGGAGAAAACGGGGAGGGTTATGGGGAGAAAACGGGAAGGGTTATGGGGAGAAAGTGGGAAGGGTTATGGGGAGAAAACGGGAAGGGTTATGGGGAGAAAGTGGGAAGGGTTATGGGGAGAAAGTGGGAAGGGTTATGGGGAGAAAGTGGGAAGGGTTATGGGGAGAAAGTGGGAAGGGTTATGGGGAGAAAGTGGGAAGGGTTATGGGGAGAAAACGGGAAGGATTATGGGGAGAAAACGGGAAGGATTATGGGGAGAAAGTGGGAAGGGTTATGGGAAGAAAACGGGAAGGGTTATGGGGAGAAAGTGGGAAGGATTATGGGGAGAAAACGGGAAAGTGGAACTGATCTACTTCAGATCAGCCATGATCTTATTGAATGGCGGGGCAGGCTCGAGGGGCTGGATGGCCGACTCCTGCTCCTATTTCTTATGTTCTTATTTACCGAGGTACAACACTACTGCTGCCTTCATGGGATTGTCAACTTTGCCAACAACATCCACCATTTCCCCCCCACCCCCCCACCTTCATATTTCTATCTTTGGAACTTTGGAATAGGGATTCTTCAACATTTCACTCGGTGAAGAGGTCCAGATGAAGCCTTTCCCCCATTACTGTGAACAGCTAACAGTGTCACCAGTGAACACCCCCGGTCCTGCAAAGAGAATACTCTCCTTCCCCTCAATCTGCCCACATGGGGTCAGTTACAGTTCAGCTTGCTGAGTAAGCCCCTTGAAAATTGAGCTCGGAAATTCCCGAGGTCACCATCTCGAGTAACTAATAGTTCCCTTTTCTAGGTACCGTGTGACCACGAGGAGGAAGTTCAACCAGTCGTGCGACGGGTGGGTTGACAAACACTTCAACATTTCGGAGCCACAACCAGACTCCACGGAAGGTACCTGGGCATCCTTGCATAGAGTGTTCCATACTCCTCTCTAAATAAGCCTGTGTTTGTCCCTGTGGTTAATTGCTACACGTTTGGAGATTGTAGCAAGCAGGAGACTCTATTTTCTGTTAAGAAAGAGAGTCTGAAATGAGGTTAGTGCTACATTTTCAGGAAACACTGCTGTCACTTCACACAAGTCTAGCTCCCGCAAGCATTGCCATAGTCGAACATAGAACATTACAGCGCAGTACAGGCCCTCGATGTTGCGCTGACCAGTGGAACCAATCTAATGACCCTCTAATCTAAACTATTCCAATCTTATCCATATGCCTATCCACTGACCATTTGAACACCCTTAAAGTTGGCGAGTCCACAACTGCTGCAGGCAGGGCATTCCACGCCCTCTGAGTAAAGAACCTACCTCTGACATCCGTCCTATAATTACCACCCCTTAATTTAAAGCTATGTCCCCTCGTGTTAGCCATCACCATCCGGGGAAAAAGGCTCTCACCCTATCTCGTCCTCTGATCATCTTGTATGCCTCAATTAGGTCACCTCTTAACCTTCTTCTCTCTAACGAAAATAACCTCAAGTCCCTCAGCCTTTCCTCAGAAGACCCTCTCACCATACCAGGCAACATCCTGGTAAACCTCCTCTGCACCCTTTCCAACGCCTCCACATCCTTCTTATAATGGGGCGACCAGAACTGTACCAATATTTTGAATATTTTCTATTATTTTTATATTTTTATTAGTGTGATAATAACCAGGTCATGTGTGTTGGCTGAGAGATACGTTAACCCTCCTCGTCATCCTTGGTTAGGGCATGGGATCTTTACGTCCACCTGAGGGGACACTCTGGGCCTAGATTTTAATGTTTCAGTCAAAAGATCGCACCTCTGGCAATGCAGCATTCCCTCAACACTGCACCAAAGTGTCAGCCTAGGCTTGGTGCTCAAGCAGTGGGATGTAAACTTTTGCCCATCTAGTTCTGGGATGTGGCAACAACTGTGTCACATCTGAAAGCAGAAGAAAGACAATTGTCTATAAGTGGATTGCTAACAGTCAAAGTCTTTTTTTAGATTCTCTGAGGATCTGATTAGCTCAGTTCAATCCTTCCTCTTAAAAGAACTTAAGCAACGACAGAAAACCCGAAGCATTAGAACAATGTCTAGATGATTTTGACAGCTCTAACTCCAGGCGAATATATTTCCTGTGTCAAACCTTGGCTAGACCACTTTGCCCCTCCCTGTGCTCGAAAAGGGCAAATAATGCGATTCATTCTACATTAGAGAGACCAAATATAGAATGGTTAACTGCTTTGTGAAGCGCCTCAGTTCAATCTGCTTGCGTCGTTAAACCACAGCCAGTCCAACATTTACAGGGTAAAACCCAGGGTGCGCTGGGACACTCTCCACTTGCCTGGATGGGCGCAGCTCCAACAACGCTCAAGAGACACACAACACCGACCAGGGCAAAGCAGGCCCGCTCGATCAACAGCCCATCACCTCCTCAAACAGTCACTCCCTCCCATCGCCGACACACAGCGGCAGCCGTGTGTACCATCTACAAGATGCACCGCAGCACTTCAACAAGCTGTTCGCAGCACCTTGCAAAACTGTAAACTCTAGCAGGATGAGGGTGGCAGGCAGATGGGAACACCACCGCATCCAGGTTCCGATCTGTAGGGTGTTGTGGGCTTCGTAAACCGCCGACATCGAGGGCTTCCAGTGGAGGTCGTCTATTCCTGAGCTCAGCAGCCAGTCGGTTCCGTCCAAGCACTAATACTTACCAGCTAATACTTACCTGTCATCATGTGACCACTCTGCCGACCAACTTAGGGCACCTTGTGATGTGAGGTGTAACAGTGTGTGCAGTAGGAAACTATATAAAGACCAGTGTGTGACACGCAATTGAACAAACTCATAATGCATTACTATTTTTACATATGTTACTGGAGCAGGATTAGACTGCAGCAACTGGTGACTAGCCCATCCTTCCCCCCCACCCCACCTTTTCCGTTGGAAATACTGCACTTCAGAAGTCAGTTCTAGATAACGAAGTCCTAGAATCTTGTGTTTGACCTGCTTAGGCGCCCTGAACCTGTGGTTACACCAGAGGGTGGTGTTGTGGTCTTTCTGTAACCAGTGTCCTCACTGTTAATAACACGGGGTCTTGTGTGTTTATTGCGTGCAGGGTTTACTGTGCGTGTCTCTGTACTAGTCAGCATGCCCGCTAGTGCAGGGGCTGACGCCACAGGCCGGTTGACTGAAGGGCTGTGTTATCCGTTGACGCTGGTTCTGCTACTGTTAGAATGTGACCGGTGACAACTGTGTATCAAACGTAATGTGACCAATGGTAACAAGCTGTAAGGGTCCCAAGTAAACCATGGAACCAATTACAGCTCAGTGACTATCACTGTTTGCTGTGCAGATACATGGATTTGGGCCGGTGTCTGTGGGAGTTTGCGCATTCTCCCGGTGCTCCGGTTTCCTCCCACACCCCAAAGATGTGCTCTTAGGCTGACAAATTGTCCCTAAATTAGTCTCCACTCAATCTGGTTTCCAATGTGGAGAGCCATAAGCGTAGACAAGGGTCACGGGTGGAAGAGGGAACTCACCATGTTAAAATGGCGGCTCGTTGGGCCGAAGGGCCTGTTTCCCGTGCTGTGTTGTTCTTCGTGCTTACAGAATGATGTGATGGTCAGCCGACTCACTATAAATAAGAACCTGTTGGGAATTGTGGGGAAGAACTTGGACTGGCTCAGGGCAAGGCCCCAAGTCTGGAGTTACAAAGTTTCTTCATTAATCCCTCTCTTTGACTTACAAGTTGGAGTAAGTTTTGTTATCTGTTTATTGTCTGCATTTGAAGGGTTCCTTTTGAGGGAACAGTGATGACATTTGTGTACATAGCGGGCATTGTCTGAGGTTGCCACATGGCTATGGGGGTACGGGGTGTTGTTGTGTACAGGGCCTAGTGATCATGGCCACGTGCAGTCTGAACCTTACCCTTTGACCTTTGATTGAATATAAAAGTAGGGAGGTCTTGCTGCAGCAGTATAGGGCATTGGTGAGGCGGCAGCTGGAGTACTGTGTGCAGATTTGGTCGCCGCATTTAAGCAAGGATATTTTGGCCTTGGAGGGGGTGCAGAGGAGGTTTACTAGGATGATGCCGGAGTTGAGGGGTTTGAGTTATGAGGAGAGGCTGAATAAACTAGGCTTGTACTCGTTAGAGTTTAGAAGAATGAGGGGAGATCTCATTGAGACATATAAGATGATGAATGGGATGGATAGGATAGAGGTGGAGAGGCTCTTCCCACTCAGAAAGGACAGTAGGACTAGGGGGCACAGCCTCAAGATAAAAGGGGAGCGGTTTAGAACGGAGTTGAGGAGGAACTTCTTCACTCAAAGGGTGGTGAATCTCTGGAATTCTCTGCCCGTTGAAGTGGTGGAGGCTGCCTCGCTAAATATTTTTAAGACGCGGGTTGATGGGTTTTTGATAAGCGAGGGGATTAAGGGTTATGGGGAGAGGGCGGGAATGTGGAACTGAGCCACGACAGATCAGCCATGATCTTATTGAATGGCAGGGCAGGCTCGAAGGGCTAGATGGCCTACTCCTGCTCCTATTTCTTATGTTCTTATGTCCTTATAACTCAGTTAGAGGACAGAGTCTACGGGCACCTTGATCACAGTGCGCTTTGCTTTTCAATCTGCACTGCAGGAGGAGATCATTCACGTTGGCTTGAAGTTTAGGCAGCAGGAGAGTCCGAGAAGCAGAAATCATGGTCCTAGAGCCTCTGGGAAAATGTCACTGTGCTGAGGAGGGCAAGCCCCGTCACAGTAGATTTGGAGTGCCATCCTGGGCACATTTCTCGAGAAGATGTTCGGCTGAATCTTTGGATTACGGGAGGAAACCGGAGGAAACCCACGCAGGCATGGAGAGAATGTGCAAACTTCACAAACGGACGATGACCCAAGCTGGGAATCGAACCTGGGTCCCTGCTCACCACCGTGCTGCCCACATGGATGAAATCATGAAATTTCTGACAGGCAAAGACTAAAGCACAAAGTTCTTTTTCAATCTGTGTATCACGATTCTGAGTGAGGGCCCTTAATGTAAAGGCTATTAGAACATAGAACACTACAGCACAAACAGGCCCTTCGGCCCACAAGTTGCACCGATCATATCCCTACCTACCAGGCCTATCTATAACCCCCAATCCCATTAAATCCCATGTACTCATCCAGAAGTCTCTTAAAAGACCCCAGCGAGTTCGCCTCCACCACCACTGACGGCAGCCGATTCCACTCACTCACCACCCTCTGAGTGAAAAACTTACCCCTGACATCTCCTCTGTACCTGCTCCCCAGCACCTTAAACCTGTGTCCTCTCATAGCGACCATTTCAGCCCTAGGAAATAGCCTCCGAGAATCCACCCTATCTATAACCTCTCAACATTTTATAAACCTCTATCAGGTCGCCTCTCAACCTTCGTCTCTCCAGGGAGAAGAGTCCCAGCTCCCTCAACCTATCCTCATAAGGCATGCCTCCCAATCCAGGCAACATCCTTGTAAATCTCCTCTGCACCCTCTCAATAGCTTCCACATCCTTCCTGTAGTGAGGCGACCAGAACTGCGCACAGTACTCCAAGTGAATTGGTCTGTCGTTCTGGATGCAGATTGTTTCAGGTCCTTTCTTGCAGGTATCAGCTTGGATACATGAGTACCAGTGATTTAAGGTGGATGTACGGAGCAAGTGCTTGTTTGAGTCTGTTGAAGATGGCTGTATGGTGCTCTTACCCGCACCATTCATCCTGGTTGATGACGAGATCAGTGACCTCTCTGTAACATGGGATGAATTTGGAGCGATGATTGCCATACAAAGGAAACACTGTCGGGTTTTCTCGTCCGCACAAATGGCCAGTCCACCTCTTCGTGTCCTGTTTGGATCGGGCTTTACGCTGGCACAGTGGGTTAGCACTGCTGCTTCACAGCTCCAGGGTCCTGGGTTCGATTCCCGGCCCGGGTCACTGTCTGTGTGGAGTTTGCACATTCCCCTCGTGTCTGCGTGGGTTTCCTCCAGTTTTCTCCCACAGTCCAAAGATAGGTTGATTGGCCGTGCCAAAATTGCCCTTAGTGTCCTGAGATGCATAGGTTAGAGAGATTAATGGATAAATGTGTAGGGATATGGGGGGAGGGCCAGGGTGGGATTGTGGTCGGTGCAGACTCGATGGGCCGAATGGTCTCTTTCTGTACAGTTGGGATTCTAAGTCTAAGTTCACAACATCGGCTGTGATGGTTCATGTAAAGAACTTGGTTGACCCTGAATCTGTATTTTGCAGGGTTCAGTTATATGGTCCTGACTCTGTCAAGGACGATATGTGCATCATGTTCTTACACAGTATGATCCCAGACCAGGATGTCATCAACAATGATCTCCCAAGCTTGGTCTCAAAGAGCAACAATGGAAAACCTCATTGCCCATGGTTACACTTAGTTTATTTATCAGTGTCACAAGTAGGCTTAAATTAACACTGCGTTGAAGTTATTGTGAAAATCCCCTAGTTGCCACACTCCGGCGTCTGCTTGGTGCACTGAAGGAGAATCTAGCATGACCAATGCACCACACCAGCACGCCTTTTAGACTGTGGTAGGAAACCAGGGCGTCCGGAAGAAACCCACACACACATCGTGTACACTTTTGGTCACTTAGTAACAGGAAGGATGTAAATAAGGTTGAAAGAGTGCAGAGAAGGTTCACGAGGGTGTTGCCGAGACTTGAGAAGCTGAGTTACAGAGAGAGATTGAATAGGTGAGGACTTTATTCCCTGGAGAATGAGAGGAGATTTGATAGAGGTGAATAAGGTGAGATGGGTATAGATAGAGTGAATGCAAGCAGGGCTTTTTCCACTGAGGCTAGGGGAGAGAAAAAAAACCAGAGGGTATGGGTTAAGGGGAAAAGTTTAAAGGGAATATTAGGGGGGGCTTCTTCACGCAGAGAGTGGGGGGAGTGTGGAATGAGCTGCCGGATAAATGCGGGGTCACTTTTAACATTTAAGAAAAACTTGGACGGGTTCATGGATGAGAGGGGGGTGGAGGGATATGGTCCAAGTGTAGGTCAGTGGGACTAGGCAAAAAATCATAGAAACCTACAGTGCAGAAAGAGGCCCTTCAGCCCATCAAGTCTGCACCGAACACAATCCCACCCAGGCCCTACCCCCATATCCCTACATATTATACCCACTAATCCCTCTAGCCTACGCATCCCTGGACACTAAGGGGCAATTTCTTAGCATGGCCAATCAACCTAACCCGCACATCTTTGGACTGTGGGAGGAAACTGGAGCACCCGGAGGAAGCCCACGCAGACATGAGGAGAATGTGCAAACTCCACACAGACAGTGACCCGAGCCAGGAATCGAACCCAGGACCCTGGAGCTGTGAAGCAGCAGTGCTAACCCACTGTGCTACCATGCCGCCCGGGACGTGGTTTGGCACAGACAAGCAGGGCCAAAAGGCCTGTTTCTGAGCTGTAAATTTTCTATGGTTCTAACATGCAGACTCCACACAGCCAGTGATCCAAGCTAGGAATCGAACCTAGGTCCCTGGCGCTGTAAGGCAGCAGTCCTAACCCACTGTGCCACCATGGAGATCCCACAGGGCATGTGAAAAAATTATCTGTCTGTCAGAATGTGGTCAGTCTCGAGGGTTCTTCATCTAAAAGGATCTGCCAAAACTGCATTTCACATGAGGAATGCTGAACACCTCAGCATTTGCCATATCACTTGTTGCAATGTCTTCATCAGGTGGTGAGATCTGAACAGCCCCTGGTTTAACTGCACTGGCTCAACGCAGATCCTGATTGTGCCATCTTCCTCCACTGCAGCCAACAATACTGAGTCCCATTCTGTGGCCTTGTCTACAGCAGTTAGAACACCCAACGCTATCATCCAAAACAGCCCATTGGCTACTTTCTGCTTCATGGTTACTGGTACTGTTCTCAGAGCATAGACTGTTAGTGATACCAAATCATCCAGCCTCATGTGACATACAATGGGCAGCTTACCAGTAACAGCACAGTTGAAGAGCTCTCTACATGTTATCATCTGTGGGGCTCGGGGTTGCAAAACCTCACTAACTGTCCTGTCTGGAGATAATACACATCTCTTTAACCTGGGCTTAATGCTCCTTCCACTCACGTTGTCGGCCACTTTAAGACTTGAATAGCAGGTTAGTTGTAAAGACTTGCATTCTAATCAGTAATCTGTAAACTGTCTGTGCTGTTATGTGCTCTGTCTGAGGCCAGAACTCTCCATTCACCTGACGAAGGGGCTAACCCCAAAAGCTTGCGAGTTTACTACCAAATAAATCGGTTGGACTTAAACCTGGTGTTGTCAGACTTCTTACTGTGCTTGGAGTTATAGAGCATGCACTTCCGGAGCAAGTCAAATGAGCCCCAATGTAGCACTGTCCCGAAGCCCTAATAATGGTTTTGTTTTCTGGTCGACGATATGGAACTTGAAATTTCCCTGTGTACAGTGGACCTTCAGTCTGTCACAAGGTGCATCTGGGTGCTGGGATCTGATGCTGTAAATGGCTCCATTTCCTATAATCTTCGGCTGGATAGTACATTATCCTTTGCTCCAGTATCACTTTGGAATGGTGTTACTGTTAATTACGTTGAAGGTAGTGAAGATCTCACTCTTTCCTGCGGTGATGTCAACGCTCTGTTGACTGCGGCTCTGTAGCTTGGCTGCTTTGGCTGAGTTTCAATTCTATCCCGAGTGGATCAAACAGTTGCCATGTTCCTGATGAGGGAGGAGGGATCTGCAGCATTTAGCAATGTGATTCCATTTCCTGCATTTGTTGCATTTTTAACCATATGCAAAACAAGCTGTTCTGTTTGATGGATACTGGGGCCTCTACAGTTGGAACAAGGTACCTCCTGAACTATTAATATCTCAGTTTCCCACTGAAAATCCCACCTTTGTTTCTCTGATTCTTTGTTTAACCTTCAGATACGGATGGCTGGTTGTAACATTAAGTCTTTCTCTTGGAGAACTGCTTAGATCATAGAACCCTACAGTGCACAAAGAGGCCCTTCGGCCCATCAAGTCTGCACCGAACACAATCCCACCCAGGCCCTACCCCCATATCCCTACATATTATACCCACTAATCCCTCTAAGCTACACATCCCTGGACACTAAGGGGCAATTTCTTAGCATGGCCAATCAACCTAACCCGCACATCTTTGGACTGTGGGAGGAAACCAGAGCACCCGGAGGAAACCCACAAAGACACGAGGAGAATGTGCAAACTCCACACAGACAGTGACCTGAGCCAGGAATCGAACTGCTTGTTGGGGTAAATGACTACATATTTCACAAACTACTCGATCTCTGATAGGTCCTCAGTGAAAGTTCCAAATGCACATTTTGTCAATATTTATGGCTGGTCATGTAAGATTCCACTGAGTCATCTACTGTTTAGTTCATTGAATTGAACGCATGTCTATCAAGGATTAGGTTTTTTTTGTTGTCCAATTGTTTTAGGATTATCTTTTTCCTACTCTGTCTGGAAGAAAAGCAACTCGAGTTTTTTGGTGACCTTGGAGATTGTAACATTTAATAGAATTAAAGTTTGCATCATTTTTTGGCTTGTCAGAGTGTGCAGCACCACAGGTAATATATCACTCCTTCTGGAACTAGCATCAATATTTTCATCAAAGACAGGTGGGACGATGCAGTGAATTCCTCCTGCATATCCTGAAATTACTAATATATACATATTCCTCAAATTACTAATATCAAGGACTTCCAATAATGATAGTTTATTTCTAAGCTGTACAGCTACAGGTACAGTGTGCTGCCCGAGATCCTGGAGATAACTCCCCGGCAAGCTCCACATGTCCTCCTATGTACCCGTGTCATCAATGGACCACTCAGTCTCCACCCTTCAAGTCATTCACCATCCTAATAATAATAATAGGGTGGATAGTGATAGCCTTTTTCCTCGGATGGAGAAAGCTAGCACGAGGGGGCATGGCTTTAAATTAAGGGGGGGTAGTTATAGGACGGATGTCAGGGGTAGGTTCTTTACCCAGAGGGTGGTGAGGGATTGGAATGCCCTGCCTGCTGCGGTTGTAAATGCGCCTAGTTTGGGGGCGTTTAAGAGATCTGTGGATAGGTTTATGGACGAAAAGGGATTGGTTTAGATTAGTGGGTCAGTGTTTTTTTTTAAAAAACTGGTCGGCGCAACATCGTGGGCCGAAGGGCCTGTTCTGCGCTGTAATGTTCTATGTTCTATGTTCTAACTTGGAAATATATCAACGTTCCTTCACTGTCCCTGGGACGAAATCCTGGAACTCCCTGCCTAACAGCACAGTGGGCGTACCTACGCCTCAGGGACTGCAGCGGTTCAAGAAAGCAGCTCACCACCCCCACCTTCTGAAGGGCAATGAGGGATGGGCAACGAATGCCAACCCACCCAGCAATGCCTACATCCTGTAAAGAATGAAAAAAAACTTCACATTTTCAATTAAACGGTTACATCCTTCCTGATTCAGAACTGAGTTCAAAGATCCTGATTTTGGTGGCTTTGTTGGAACAGCTGGTGCTGGTTTAACTATCCCACAGAATCCCTACAGTGTAGAAAGAGGCCATTCGGTCCATCATGTCCGCACTGACTCTCTGGAAGAGCATTCTACTCAGACCTTCCCCTCTGTCCTAACCTGTAGACCAGCACGTTTACCACTAATTAAGCTGTACGACGGCACGACGGTTAGCACTGCTGCCTCACAGCGCCAGGGACCTGGGTTTGACTCCCTACTTCCCACACTGTCTGTGGGGAGTCTGTATATTCTCCCCGTGTCTGTGTGGATTTTATCTGGGTTCTCCGGTTTCCTCTTACAGTCCAAATTTCAGATTTCTGTCCAGGTTTCTGATAGACAAGAGAATTAAGGGTTATGGGGAGAAAGCGGGAAAGTGGGACTGATCCACTTCAGATCAGCCATGATCTTATTGAATGGCGGGGCAGGCTCGAAGGGCTAGATGGCCTACTCCTGCTCCTATTTCTTATGTTCAAAGATGTGCAGATTAGGTGAATTGGCCATATTAAATTCTACCTCCATGTATCCAAACAGGTGCTGGAGTGTGGCGACTAGGGGATTTTCACAGTAACTTCATTGCATTGTGAATGTAAGACGACTTGTGACTAATAAATAATCATTTTTACACGCGTTTTTGGTTGTGGGAGGAAACCGGAGCATCCGGAGGAATCCCACACAGACACGGGGAGATTGTGCGGAGTTCGCACAGTCACCCAAAGCTGGAATCGAACCCGAGTCCCTGGCATTGTGAGATAGCAGTGCTAAGAACTGTGCCACTGTGTTACATTACTGCCTAACGTCTGCTCTAAGGAAGAATGTCTAGCATGTCGAGACTTTGTAATGCATAAATGAGCGGATAAAAAACTTGCCATTCAAGAACCAGGATCCAGAACTCGAGCAGGAAGAAACTTGGGAATGTGATGCGCCAGTCTAAGAGAAGTTTTCCAGTCCTTCAGGAGTCTCCAGTCATGAAAGATTACTCTCCAGGTCAATGCTGAGGCAAAACACACAATTCCCAAAAATTGTGTTCTTTAATAAAATTTCTTCAAACATTTTAGTTATTTGTTTTAAAAATATCCGACATGAGAAAGAATTCCGTTTGATTGACAGTCAAGAATGATCCCATCAGGGATCGATGTTTCCGCCTTAAGTAATAACTGAACATGCTGGAAAAGCTCGGCAAGTCTGGTAGCATCTACGGGGAGGGGGACAGAGAAAGCAGCCGGAATTCTCCAGCCTCGTACACCCCGTTACCGCTGCCAGCAAGGACGGAGAATTTGGCACTCAGCCAAATCTCCACTCACTGCAGCGGGACTGGAGAATCCCAGCTGTGGGCGAGGCCGGAGAACTTCAGCCAATGCTTCAGGTCAATGATTGTTCGTCAGAACTGGGGAAAGCGGCAATAAGTACGTAGACACGGGCAGGGGAGAGGGGGGAAAAGAGCTCAAAGGAGACTCTGTGGTAGCGTGGAAGATTGGAGAGATTAATTGACATGGGATGATTGTGCAAGACCGAAGATAAGGGGAGGAGAATCGAAATATGGATTTAGTGGAGGTTTAAGTAGACAATCCCATGTCCCGAGAACGTGGTGTAAGAAAGTTGGATGAACCCCCAATGGATGGACCACCCAACACGTATGCACCCATAAGGGGATCTGCACCCCATTCTGTGGCATTGAAGATAAAGGGTGAAATTATATGGTGGAATCAGGCTATTGAGTTCAATGATCAGCCACGATCATAATGGATAAAGGAGCAGGCTTGAAGGGCCTTCTTCTGTTTCTATTTTCTACAATCCTGTCTCTAACTCTTTACAGACTGCTGGTTCTACAGCAGGTTAGGTGGGGAGAAAGCGCTGTACAAAGTAGAAACATATTTCCATTTTGAATGGAAACGTTGAGATTCTCTGTTTATTTGAACATCAGAGGCTGAGGCGGGGGCGACCTGATAGAAGTTTACAAAATGATAAGAACATAAGAACTTAAGAAATAGGAGCAGGAGTAGGCCATCTGGCCCTTCGAGCCTGCCCCGCCATTCAATAAGATCATGGCTGATCTGTCGTGGCTCAGTTCCACATTCCCGCCCTCTCCCCATAACCCTTAATCCCCTCTCTTATCAGAAACCCATCAACCCGCGTCTTAAAAATATTTAGCGAGGCAGCCTCCACCACCTCAACGGGCAGAGAATTCCAGAGATTCACCACCCTTTGAGTGAAGAAGTTCTTCCTCAACTCCATTCTAAACCGCCCCCACTTTATCTTGAGGCTGTGCCCCCTAGTCCTACTGTCCTTTCTGAGCGGGAAGAGTCTCTCCACCTCTATCCTATCCATCCCATTCATCATCTTATACGTCTCAATGAGATCTCCCCTCATTCTTCTAAACACTAACGAGTACAAGCCTAGTTTATTCAGCCTCTCCTCATAGCTCAACCCCCTCAACTCCGGCATCAGCCTAGTAAACCTCCTCTGCACTCCCTCCAAGGCCAAAATATCCTTGCGTAAGTGGCATAGATAGATTGGATAGTTGGAGTCTTTTTCCACGGGTAGAAATCTCAATTACTAGAGGACACAGGCTTAAGGCAAAAGGGGGAAAGTTTAAAGGAGAGGCAAGTTTTTTCACTCAGAGGGTGTTAAGTGCTTGGAATGCGCTGCCAGAGGAGGTGGTAGAAGCAGATACAATAGACAGATACAGAGAATAGAGAGATAGGGACGGCATTGAGGCAAAGGTGTAGGAAGACATCATGTGTCAGCATAGGCTTGGTGGGCTGAAGGGTCTGTTCCTGTGCTCTACGATTCTTTGTTCTTTTGTAAATTAGTGAAAAAAGGGTCTTTATTCGTAAGTGCCTGGATATTAAAGATGTGCTAGAGAAGATAGAGAGAAGTTCCTGTTGCTTTTCCCAGGTCATTACGGACAGTTGATTACACTGGATGAATGACATTACGCATCGAAACTATCATTACCAATTTAGAAATAGTTTGTAAGTTCTTTTCATCAGTCCTGCTACATCCTGCCTGCTATTTACAATCTGAGTGGTTTACCATACGGCTAACATTGTGTGCCTCAGTTTGGTTTCTTTATTTACACAGAACAGTGATGGTGCCATTACAAATAATTTTTTCATACGAACTGACAGAATTAGGGAACTGTTCAAGTTCTGATTCATAACAACCTTCAGGCCACATCAACCCCACAGAAGTTGAGGTTTGAAGCTAGACAGAGTTTAATGTTCAGTGCGGACTCTGGGAAGGGTGGCACAGTATGTGTGTCCTTCCTTGTACTGGTAGTACTGGGAATTTCAATGCCTCGTATGTGTGCTCAAGTTTTGGCGCCCTTATCTGAAAAAGGATGTCCTTGCTATAGAGGGAGGACAGCGAAGGTTTACTAGACTGATTCCAAGGATGGCAATTCTGTCATATGAGGAGAAAGTAAATTGGTGAGGATTGTATTCACTGGAGTTTAGGAGAGTGAGAGGGGATCTCACAAAAACTTATAAAATTCTAGCGAGGGGGATAGAATATAAAAGCAAGGAGGTCTTGCTGCAACTGTACAGGGCACTGGTGAGGCCGCAGCTGGAGTACTGTGTGCAGTTTTGGTCGCCTCATTTGCGGAAGGATATATTGGCCTTGGAGGAAGTGCAGAGGAGGTTCACTAGGCTGATACCGGAGATGAGGGTGTTGGACTATGAAGAGAGACTAAATAGACTGGGTCTGTACTCGTTGGAGTTTAGAAGGATGAGGGGGGACCTTGTAGAGACGTATAAGATAATGAAGGGGATGGATAGGGTAGAGGTAGAGAGATTCTTCCCGCTTAGAAAGGACAGCAGGACTAGAGGGCACAGCCTCAAGATAAGGGGGGGGCAGTTTAGATCAGAGTTAAGGAGGAACTTCTTCACTCAAAGGGTGGTGAATCTCTGGAATTCTCTGCCCGTTGAAGTGGTGGAGGCTGCCTCGCTAAATGTATTTAAGACGCGGATAGATAGGTTTCTGATAGACAGGGGAATTAAGGGTTATGGGGAGAAAGCGGGAAAGTGGAACTGATCCACTTCAGATCAGCCATGATCTTATTGAATGGCAGGGCAGGCTCGAAGGGCTAGATGGCCTACTCCTGCTCCTATTTCTTATGTACTTAGACGGATAGATTCAGGAAGAATATTCCCTATGGTGGGGGAATCCAGAACTAGGGGTCATAGTTTGAGGATAAGGGGTAAACATTTTGGAACTGAGGTGAGGAGAAATTTCTTCACCCAGAGGACGGTGAATGTGTGGAACTCACTCCCACAGAAAGTAGTTGAGGCCAAAACATCGTCTGATTTCAAGAAGAAATTAGAGATGGAGGAGAGGAAGGATCAACCATGGTCATAATGAATGGCGGAGCAGGCTTGAAAGGACTGTCTGCATTGCTATGTTTCTGTGATTCCGGTAAAGGTACAGGCAGAGCACATATCCTGGGAAAGGGCACAGTTTTGTATCAATGGTGCTGCTGATAAGAGCTGCAGTTGGGGAAGTACATAAGAACATAAGAAATAGGAGCAGGAGTAGGCCATCTAGCCCTTTGAGCCTGCCCCGCCATTCAATAAGATCGTGGCTGATCTGTCGTGGCTCAGTTCCACATTCCCGCTCTCTCCCCAGTATGTTTTGGTGCGAGAATCTTTGCCTGATCAGCCTTTTCTATTCTTGCGCCAATATCCTATATTCTCCTTGGCTGAATATACAATGGCAAGGGTTACTTTGAAAATCCTGGAATGTAAGTTAGTGGCTCTGTCTCTGGTGTGGTGTCAGTGAGAGCCCTTTAGCAGTCAACCAGTGGGTGACTACCCAGACACTCTTGGTGACGGACATTGAAGTCCCCCATCCCAAAGTATATTCCATGGGCCCTTACCACCCTTAGGAACTTCTTATTCTCTGCAGAAGGCCACTTGTTTTGTCAGTTAGCTGGTACCCGCACCATCTTTGGCCTGTACCTTGGTTGCAAGTCTCTCCACGTCCACTCTATCCGGTTGCATCTCACTCTCCACGTGCACTCTATCCGGTTGCATCTCACTCTCCACGTCCACTCTATCCAGTTGCATCTCACTCTCCACGTCCACTCTATCCGGTTGCATCTCACTCTCCACGTCCACTCTATCCGGTTGCATCTCACTCTCCACATCCACTCTATCCGGTTGCATCTCACTCTCCACGTCCACTCTATCCGGTTGCATCTCACTCTCCACATCCACTCTATCCGGTTGCATCTCACTCTCCACATCCACTCTCTCCGGATGCATCTCACTCTCCACATCCACTCTCTCCGGTTGCATCTCACTCTCCACGTCCACTCTATCCGGTTGCATCTCACTCTCCACGTCCACTCTATCCGGTTGCATCTCACTCTCCACATCCACTCTCTCCGGTTGCATCTCACTCTCCACGTCCACTCTATCCAGTTGCATCTCACTCTCCACGTCCCCTCTATCCAGGCCTTTCACTATTCTGTCAGTTTCAATGAGATCGTCCCCTCATCCTTCTAAACACCATCGAGTACAGACCCAGAGTCTTCAAACTCTCCTCATAACTCAAGCCTTTCATTCTTGTGAACCTCCACTGCACCTCTCCAAGGCCACTACATCCCTCCTTAGGTACAAAGTCCAAAATTACTCACAATATTCCAAATGCGGTCTGACCAGAGACTTGTAAAGGTTCAGATTAACAGTGGATCTCTGTCCAGACGTGTTAAAAGGCTGAAAATCCAGCATCAGCTCAGACTATTTATTTTTGCGCTAATTCTGAAGAAGGGTTTATGTCAAAGAATAGGAGCACAGTGGGTTAGCACTGCTGCTTCACAACTCCAGGGTCCTGGGTTCGATTCCTGGCTCGGGTCACTGTCTGTGTGGAGTTGGCACATTCTCCTCGTGTCTGCGTGGGTTTCCTCCAGGTGCTCCAGTTTCCTCCTCGCTAAATATTTTTAAGACGCGGGTTGATGGGTTTTTGATAAGCGAGGGGATTAAGGGTTATGGGGAGAGGGCGGGAATGTGGAACTGAGCCACGACAGATCAGCCATGATCTTATTGAATGGCGGGGCAGGCTCGAAGGGCCAGATGGCCTACTCCTACTCCTATTTCTTATGTTCTCCCACAGTCCAAAGATGTGCGGGTTAGGTTGATTGGCCATGCTAAGAAATTGCCCCTTAGTGTCCAGGGATGTGTAGGTTAGAGGGATTAGTGGGTATAATATGTAGGGACATGGGGGTAGGGCCTGGGTGGGATTGTGTTCGGTGCAGACTCGATGGGCCGAAGGGCCTCTTTCTGCACAATAGGGTTCTATGATTCTAAAAAAGAATAAAGAACAAAGAAAATTAAAGCACAGGAACAGGCCCATTGACCCTATGGGGTATTGCTTTAAGTTGGAATAACAGAGATCACGAGCTGTTAAAAGATTATTCTTTGCCCTGTCTAGTATTTTAATGGGTAAATGTTATGCTAATTTCTTTTGTTATATTCTAACTGTGTCTGTAAATAAACTTTGTTTGATAAAAACTTCCCAGTGAGTCACTTGAATCGTACCCAGAGTGAAACGCCTTATGGTCACACCAGTGCCAAAATCAAATGTAAAAGTCAGGGTCCAGGCTAACTTCACAAGACACCTTGGAGTTTCCGATCTGATATGAAATAGGAGCAGAAGTTGGCCATTTGGCCCCTCGAGCCTACCCCACCATTCAATAAGATGAAGGCTGATCTGTTTGTGTTGAGTTCTACATTCCCACCTATCCTCAATTCCTTTGCCTAACGAGAGTCTATCCACTTCTAGCTTAAAAATATTCAGTGACCCCCTGTCTCTACCTGGGTGTGAGAAGGAACAAGGATTATGAGGAGACCATCATCTTTGCAGGTTTCATTAATCAGCATAGACTACCTTTAATCAAAAAGACGCAATTTCTTTGAGCGGAACTTCGGAATCCAATGTGGATTTATTCAAAACGCTTAAGTCAACAGGATAGGCACACGGATGGAATATTGCCTAGCTTGGCGAAGAGAATCTTGAATGGCATGGAGACCAGCTTTGGAAACGAATGTGGATTTACTCAAAATGCTAAGTCAATGGGATAGGCCTCATTGGACTCATGCCCATCCCCCCTTCCCCCCAACTGATCTCCGGCAGAGTGGCAGCGAACCCCCCTTCCCACTCACTGGTCATAAGTTATTAAATTAATTAATTAATAGGTGTGCGTAATAGAATCGTAGAACCCTACAGTGCAGAAAGAGGCCCTTCGGCCCATCGAGTCTGCACCAAACACAATCCCACCCAGGTCCTACCCCCATATCCCTACATATTATACCCACTAATCCCTCTAACCTACACATCCCTGGACACTAAGGGGCAATTTCTTAGCACGGCCAATCAACTTAACCCGCACATCTTTGGACTGTGGGAGGAAACCGGAGCACCCGGAGGAAACCCACGCAGACACGAGGAGAATGTGCAAACTCCACACAGACAGTGACCCGAGCCGGGAATCGAACCCAGGACCCTGGAGCTGTGAAGCAGCAGTGCTAACCCACTGCGCTACTGTGCCGCCCAATCATACTCATCACAATCCCCATCCTGCTTTTTGAGGCTGGAATACATTTATATTTCTTCCATCATATTCCTAACCTCGAGAGCTCTTGGCTCAGGTACACACAGTAAGAAGTCTTACAGCACCAGGTTCCTTCCACACACCTGACCAAGGAACACCGTTTCCAAAAGCTTGTGAGATTACTATCAAATAAACCTGTTGGACTTTAACCTGGTGTTGTGAGACTTCTTTCTGTGTTTACCCCAGTCCAATGCCAGCATCTTTACATCGTGACTCAGGTACAGCCAGCCACCCTGACCCACGCCCTGCTCCTGTTCAGAGCTAAGCCCCGATGGAAACTCAGGCACATCCCTCCATTTATAAATGCACTTTGGCCCACTCCATTCCTTTGCTCCCAGTGTAATGGTTTCAATCAGGCCATTAAGGTTGGCCTATTGGAGAATGAACGCCTGGGACGTCCCTGGGAATCAATTGTTTTACCTTTGAGCTTCTGGGGATTCCCTTGAATGTTTGTATAAGGATGCTCATGGTATTGGTGTTTTTCTCTTTTAATCCACAGGTGATTCGGTCCGCCTTGTTGTCCAACGAGGGGCATACACGCGGTGGGTCGTACGAGGGCTGCTCTTGGATGTTTCAAGAGTAGCCTAGTGCTTCACGTCGTTAGTGTGTGCCTAAACTGGACCAGATGCTGGGCAACACGACGGCTCAGTGACTATCACTGTTTGCTGTGCAGGTACATGGATTTGGGCCAGTGTCTGCGGGAGTTTGCGCATTCTCCCCGTGCTTGCGTGGGTTTTCTCCGGGTGCTCCGGTTTCCTCCCACACCCCAAAGATGTGCTCTTAGGCTGATTAGTGTAACAAATTGTCCCTAAATTAGTTGCCCTCAATGTGGAATGCCATAAGCATAGATAAGGGTCATGGGTGGAGGGGGGACTCATAATGTTAAAATGGCAGCGTGGGCTCGTTGGGCCGAAGGGCCTGTTTCCCGGGCTGTGTTGTTCTTTGTTAAGGATCCAATTGACGGGCCAGGGAGTCTTTGCCTTACCTTAACTGGGAGTGTCAGTTCCTCTGGCACCCCCTGTGCTAACTGCTCGCACTCTGTGTACTGCTGCTAGTGTTTGTACATAAAGGGAATCTGATGAAGGGACTTCTCCCTCTGCAGAGTTGTTATACTGAGCTGCTCTGCTTTTCCTTCCAACACAAGGAACAATTAGTGGAGCAGACCTGTGTTGTCCCTCTGAGATCACTGACAGTCACTTATCCACTGTTGAGACAGGATAGCTCACGCATGCACAATACAAGTGAACATTCCTCACACGTGGACACTGCCTCAAAAAAACCAGTCTGGTCACAGAGAGGTCACAGCGGTCAAAGACCATGCCCATGGAAAGCCTATTATACGCATAGACGATCTGGAGGAGGGGGCTGAGTGGATTTCTATGAGGATGTGACTAGTGCGGTGGATAGAGGGGAACCAGTGGATGTGGTGTTTCTCAATTTTCAAAAGGCGTTTGATAAGGTGCCTCACAAAAGCTTGCTGCAGAAGGTTAGGGGGCATGGAGCTGGGGGTAGGGTGTTAGCGTGGATAGAGGATTGGCTGTCTAATAGGAGGCAGAGAGTTGGTATCAATGGGTGCTATTCTGATTGGCGGTTGGTGACTAGTGGAGTGCCGCAGGGATCGGTGCTGGGGCCTCAGCTATTTACCATTTATATAGATGATCTGGAGGAGGGAACCAAGTGTACGGTGTCGAAATTTGCTGATGACACGAAGATGAGTGGGAAAGCGAATTGCGTGGAGGGCACGGAAAGTCTGCAGAGGGATCTGGATAGGCTGAGCGAGTGGGCGAGGACCTGGCAGATGGAATATAATGTTAGCAAATGTGAGGCTATCCACTTTGGTAGAAATAATAGTAGGAGGGGCTATTATTTAAAGGGTGTAAAGCTGCAGCATGATACGGTGCAGAGGGACCTGGGGGTCCTTGTGCACGAGTCGCAAAAACCCAGTCTGCAGGTGCAGCAGGTGATCAGGAAGGCGAATGGGTTGCTGGCCTTTATAGCGAGGGGGATAGAATATAAAAGCAGGGAGGTCTTGCTGCAGCTGTACAGGGCACTGATGAGGCCGCAGCTGGAGTACTGTGTGCAGTTTTGGTTGCCACACTTGCGCAAGGATATTTTGGCCTTGGAGGGAGTGCAGAGGAGGTTCACTAGGCTGATATCGGAAATGAGGGGGTTGGACTATGAAGAGATACTAAATAGACTGGGTCTGTACTCATTGGAGTTTAGAAGGCTGAGGGGGGAGGATCTTATAGAGACTTACAAGATAATGAAGGGGATGGATAGGGTAGAGGTAGAGAGATTCGTCAAAATAAGGGGGGTGCAGTTTAGATCGGAGTTGAGGAGGAACTTCTTCACTCAAAGGGTGGCGAATCTCTGGAATTCTCTGCCCGTTGAAGTGGTGGAGGCTACCTCGCTAAATATATTTAAGTCACGGGTAGATAGGTTTCTGATAGACAGGGGAATGAAGGGAGAAAGCGGGAATGTGGAACTGAGCCACGACAGATCAGCCATGATCTTATTGAATGGCGGGGCAGGCTCGAAGGGCGAGATGGCCGACTCCTGCTCCTATTTCTTATGTTCTTATGAACTCCTTTCAGAAAAGATCTGTCCTATTTAACACCAATCAGACATTTAAATGGACAATGCATTCTCTGATATGCAGGAAGAAAAACTCCCCTGCTGTTTGAATGAGTTAATGTGATCATATAATCAAGGACATTTTTACTCATTGGGCCCTATTTTACCATTTTAATTGTAAGTGCTGGGGGGTACTTGAAACTGGGACTTTTCCGACTTTTAGTCCCATTCTCAGGTGCCCTCATACCCTGCCTCTGCCTAAACAAATATCAGCAACTCTGAATGGTGTTGCAGACGCCTATGAGTGGGGTTTAACTTGCTCACAATCTTGCAGCTGCGATGGGCGTCCCCAACTGCGCACGCACAGAATAAAGAAATGAAAGAATGCAGGTCCCCTACCACATCACTCCTAAACCGGATAATGCCTCCCCCACCCCCACACCCAGCACCCACAGATATTGCCCCGGCCCCCACAACATTGCTGAACCCCTTATCCCACCTCCCCCCCATCTCCTCCCCTACCCAAACCGATCGCGGGCCCATCTCCCTTTCCCCCTCACTGATCACAGGCAGAGTGGCAGCGAACCTCACCCCCTTCCCCCTCACTGATCACAGACAGAGTGACAGCGGACCCCCCCCTTCCCACTCACTGATCACAGACAGAGTGGCAGCGGACCCCCCCCCATTCCCACTCACTGATCACAGACAGAGTGACAGCGGACCCCCCCCTTCCCCCTCACTGATCTCAGACAGAGTGGCAGCGAACCTCACCCCCTTCCCACTCACTGATCACAGACAGAGTGGCAGCGGACCCCACCCCCTTCCCCCTCACTGATCACAGACAGAGTGGCAGCGGACCCCCCCCCTTTCCCCTCACTGATCACAGACAGAGTAACAGCGGACCCCCCCCCATTCCCACTCACTGATCACAGACAGAGTGGCAGCGGACCCCCCCCCATTCCCACTCACTGATCACAGACAGAGTGGCAGCAGACCCCCCCATTCTCACTCACTGATCACAGACAGAGTGGCAGCGGACCCCCCCTTCCCCCTCACTGATCACAGACAGAGTGGCAGCGGACCCCCCCCCTTCCCCCTCACTGATCACAGGCAGAGTGGCAGCGGACCCCCCCTTCCCCCTCACTGATCACAGACAGAGTGGCAGCGGACCCCCCCCCTTCCCCCTCACTGATCACAGGCAGAGTGGCAGCGGACCCCCCCCCTTCCCCCCTCACTGATCACAGACAGAGTGACAGCGGACCCCCCCTTCCCCCTCACTGATCACAGACAGAGTGGCAGCGGACCCCCCCCCTTCCCCCTCACTGATCACAGGCAGAGTGGCAGCGGACCCCCCCTCCTTTCCCCCTCACTGATCACAGGCAGAGTGGCAGCGGACCCCCCCTCCTTTCCCCCTCACTGATCACAGGCAGAGTGACAGCGGGACCCCCCCCCATTCCCACTCACTGATCACAGACAGAGTGGCAGCGGACCCCCCCCCATTCCCACTCACTGATCACAGGCAGAGTGGCAGCGGACCCCCCCTCCTTTCCCCCTCACTGATCACAGGCAGAGTGACAGCGGACCCCCCCCCATTCCCACTCACTGATTACAGGCAGAGTGGCAGCGGACCCCCCCATTCTCACTCACTGATCACAGACAGAGTGGCAGCGGACCCCCCCATTCTCACTCACTGATCACAGACAGAGTGGCAGCGGACCCCCCCATTCTCACTCACTGATCACAGACAGAGTGGCAGCGGACCCCCCCCTTCCCACTCACTGATCACAGGCAGAGTGACAGCGGACCCCCCCCTTCCCACTCACTGATCACAGACAGAGTGACAGCGGACCCCCCCCTTCCCACTCACTGATCACAGACAGAATGACAGCGGGACCCCCCCTTCCCCCTCACTGATCTCAGACAGAGTGACAGCGGACCCCCCCCCCCCCTTTCCCACTCACTGATCACAGACAGAGTGGCAGCGGACCCCCCCCTTCCCACTCACTGATCACAGACAGAGTGGCAGCGGACCCCCCCCTTCCCCCTCACTGATCACAGACAGAGTGGCAGCGGACCCCCCCCCCCCTTCTCACTCACTGATCTCAGACAGAGTGACAGCGGACCCCCCCCTTCCCACTCACTGATCACAGACAGAGTGGCAGCGGACCCCCCCCTTCCCACTCACTGATCACAGACAGAGTGGCAGCGGACCCCCCCCTTCCCCCTCACTGATCACAGACAGAGTGACAGCGGACCCCCCCTCCTTTCCCCCTCACTGATCACAGACAGAGTAACAGCGGACCCCCCCCCATTCCCACTCACTGATCACAGACAGAGTGGCAGCGGACCCCCCCTCCTTTCCCCCTCACTGATCACAGACAGAGTGGCAGCGGACCCCCCCCTTCCCACTCACTGATCACAGACAGAGTGGCAGCGGACCCCCCCCTTCCCCCTCACTGATCACAGACAGAGTAACAGCGGACCCCCCCCCTTCCCCCTCACTGATCACAGACAGAGTGGCAGCGGACCCCCCCCCATTCCCACTCACTGATCACAGACAGAGTGGCAGCGGACCCCCCCCCATTCCCACTCACTGATCTCCGGCAGAGTGACAGCGGACCCCCCCATTCTCACTCACTGATCACAGACAGAGTGGCAGCGGACCCCCCCTCCTTTCCCCCTCACTGATCACAGGCAGAGTGGCAGCGGACCCCCCCTCCTTTCCCCCTCACTGATCACAGGCAGAGTGACAGCGGGACCCCCCCATTCCCACTCACTGATTACAGGCAGAGTGGCAGCGGACCCCCCCATTCTCACTCACTGATCACAGACAGAGTGGCAGCGGACCCCCCCATTCTCACTCACTGATCACAGACAGAGTGACAGCGGACCCCCCCCTTCCCACTCACTGATCACAGACAGAGTGACAGCGGACCCCCCCCTTCCCACTCACTGATCACAGACAGAGTGGCAGCGGACCCCCCCATTCCCACTCACTGATCACAGACAGAGTGACAGCGGACCCCCCCCCTTCCCACTCACTGATCACAGACAGAGTGACAGCGGACCCCCCCCCTTCCCACTCACTGATCACAGACAGAGTGACAGCGGACCCCCCCCCTTCCCACTCACTGATCACAGACAGAGTGACAGCGGACCCCCCCCCCTTCCCACTCACTGATCACAGACAGAGTGACAGCGGACCCCCCCCTTCCCACTCACTGATCACAGACAGAGTGACAGCGGACCCCCCCCTTCCCACTCACTGATCACAGACAGAATGACAGCGGGACCCCCCCTTCCCCCTCACTGATCTCAGACAGAGTGGCAGCGGACCCCCCCCCCCCCCCCTTCCCACTCACTGATCACAGACAGAGTGGCAGCGGACCCCCCCCTTCCCCCTCACTGATCACAGACAGAGTGACAGCGGACCCCCCCCCATTCCCACTCACTGATCACAGACAGAGTGACAGCGGACCCCCCTCCCTTCCCACTCACTGATCACAGACAGAGTGGCAGCGGACCCCCCCCCATTCCCACTCACTGATCACAGACAGAGTGGCAGCGGACCCCCCCCTTCCCACTCACTGATCACAGACAGAGTGGCAGCGGACCCCCCCCCCTTCCCACTCACTGATCACAGACAGAGTGACAGCGGACCCCCCCCTTCCCCCTCACTGATCACAGACAGAGTGGCAGCGGACCCCCCCATTCCCCCTCACTGATCACAGACAGAGTGGCAGCGGACCCCCCCCCCCATTCCCACTCACTGATCACAGACAGAGTGGCAGCGGACCCCCCCCTTCCCCCTCACTGATCACAGACAGAGTGACAGCGGACCCCCCCCCATTCCCACTCACTGATCACAGACAGAGTGACAGCGGACCCCCCCCCATTCCCACTCACTGATCACAGACAGAGTGGCAGCGGACCCCCCCCTTCCCACTCACTGATCACAGACAGAGTGGCAGCGGACCCCCCCTTCCCCCCTCACTGATCACAGACAGAGTGACAGCGGACCCCCCCCCATTCCCACTCACTGATCACAGACAGAGTGGCAGCGGACCCCCCCCATTCCCACTCACTGATCTCAGACAGAGTGGCAGTGGACCCCCCCATTCCCACTCACTGATCTCAGACAGAGTGGCAGTGGACCCCCCCTTCCATCCTCCCACCGATCTCAAGCTGTCCACTGGAATATACATCCTGCGACTAAGACATATTGTTCAGCCCAGCCCCTGCAGCAGCATTCAGTTAAACAGATTATCACCCAGCGTGCTATGAACAAACCAGCATTACTAGTTAAAGCATTGGGCTTATGCATTGTGAGGCGTGAAATACAGAAAATCGTCAAGTTTCACTGAACAAAGCTGTCGTACAACAATCGCAATAAATCGAATTACAAAGCAAGTATTTCAGAAGGGAGCTGAGGCTGTACTCACAGTGCTGACAGATAGGAAGCCTCACGCACTGTTGGCTGAGTGAAGATGTTGTGAGCCCCGTTCGAGAAGCACAGGAAACAGCAAACATCGTCTCCCAGGAAGACGCCTTCTGAGAACTTTACAGTTAATAAGGCAGGAACTTTGCGCGTGCAGGAATTCACCAGACTCATTGACAAGGCAAGTTCACCGATCCTGCGCTCACAATGGGAGCAGCGCTGCATTCAAAAGCAGATTGATTTGGGCTGGGATGCTGGCTCTGATTGCCTGACCTGCACTCTCTTAGTATACCATGCCTGGTATGGTGGGAAGGCCTTATGAGGAAAGGCTGAGGGACTTGAGGTTATTTTCGTTAGAGAGAAGAAGGTTAAGAGGTGACCTAATTGAGGTATACAAGATGATCAGAGGGTTAGATAGGGTGGACAGTGAGAGCCTTTTTCCTCGGATGGTGATGGCTAACACGAGGGGACATAGCTTTAAATTGAGGGGTGGTAATTATAGGACGGATGTCAGAGGTAGGTTCTTTACTCAGAGGGTAGTAAGGGCGTGGAATGCCCTGCCTGCAGCAGTTGTGGACTCGCCAACTTTAAGGGCGTTCAAATGGTCAGTGGATAGGCATATGGATAACATTGGAATAGTTTAGGTTAAAGGGTCATTAGATTGGTTCCACTGGTCGGCGCAACATTGAGGGCCAAAGGGCCTGTACTGCGCTGTAATGTTCTATAGTTGTTGTAAGTTGTATGCAATCTTGGAAGGCCAGTTGTAGATAGCTCGCAATGCATACCAGCTATTTGTTACTGAGCATTGTTGTTTGTGCTGTTGTATTAAAAAGGGCATGCTTATTGTTAATACTGTGTTATATCGGGTGTTAATCTCTATAATTAATTAGTGAGATGGTGCTTTTGATTTGATTTATTATTGTCACATGTATTAGCGCTCTACAAATGAAGCATAACAATTCATAGAGAGAGTGCAAAATGTAGTGTTACAGTCATAGCTAGGGTGAGGAGAAAGATCAACTTAGTGTGAGGGAGGGCCATTCAAAATTCTGATGGCAGCAGGGGAGAGGCTGTTCTTGAGTCGGTTGGTACATGACCTCAGACTTTTGTATCTTTTTCTTGACGGAAGAAGGTGTGAAAGAGAATGTCCGGGGTGTGTGAGGTCCTTAATTATGCTGGTTGCTTTACTGAGGCAGTGGGACGTGTAGACAGAGTGGGAGGCGTCATGGACTGGGCTACATTCACAACCTTTTGTAGTTTCTTGTGGTCTTGTTATCTTACTGTACTCTGGTTTGCAGTTTGAAAGTGTAATATGTTTTGTATTTGTAAACTGTTTGATCAATAAAAAGATCGGCCTCCACTCCCTTTGAGCATGGTTCCCTATGAGACCTAGAATCGATTTACCTATGGAAGAGATGCCCCCTGTTAAGGGCTAAATCCCACCATGCGGAACGCCAGCCAGGTTGTAAAGAAAATCGAGGATATCTTCTTTTCGTGACACTTGAACTAGTTTTCATGATTGGAACTTTTCTTGAAAGTTGTAGGGCTTGGGTGGGATCGTGTCCAGTGCAGACTCGATGGGCTGAATGGCCTCTCTCTGCATTGTAGGGATTCTATGATTCTACTCTATGATTCTAAGATATCAGTATTTGCTTTATAACCCGGCCTGGGATTGCAAAATGAAATAGCAGTGACGTACACTTCAGAGGCAATGACTGAAACATAGCAGCGTTCTTCCCAAGTACAGGAAAACACGTTTGCAATTGTGTTCGGCCTAAAGCACTTCCATCAGTGTTTCTATGACAAAGGTCTGGAGGTAAAGTCGGATCTTAAACCTTGTGAGTTAAACTTAAAAACCCCCTGACCTGTGCGCCACCAAGAATCCAAAGATTACCAATGCTTCGGCAGAGATCAGAGTTAAATACAAACCGGGCAAAGGAAAGTACATCACAGACACTTCGTCATGTCCGTATCTAGCCATCGCAGAAGAGAGGGACAAAGAAATGGAAGGACAGGTTCACATACTGACAAAGAACTTTTATCTGTGACTGTAACAAAACAGGATCGGGTCAGTGAGGCGACCAAGAACAACACCACTCAGAGAAAATTGTGCAAACTGGCTCATCCGAGCGGAGCCCCTTCCGCTGTACAAGAAACTGGAACTTTCTTGAGGAGCACCATGTCACAGACGGAATACTTTCCAAGGGAGTTCCTGCGACACAGGAATCTCCTGAGGAAAGAAATGCGGCGAGACAGACTCACCTCGGTGTTGAAACGTGCAGGAGAAGAGCTCGGGTTGTAGCATATTTGCACGGAATGGGAGCCCAAATCAGGGGATGGGTGAATGTGTCCACAGTTCCACAGCAAATCCCAACACAAAGAACCACTTCACCCGCACTGTGTTCCAGAGAGCACCTGGCAGAAAATTGGAGTGGACTTGTTGGTATTTGAGTACTTACTAGCAGTAGATTATTACTCAAAGTGTTTTTGAGTCTGTGCTGTTTAGAAAGGATAATAAGAGCACCATTGTAATAAATCAATTTTTGCTCACCCTGAAGCTCTCATCTCAAACAACGGTCCACAATTTGCAGGCACCGAGTTTCGTAAGGACTGGGAGCTTTGCCACATTAAGTCCCGAATGACCACAATCTAACAAGACGATGGAACACACCGGGGCAAACCTTAACACACTTGTTGAGAAAGGCAAAGGTGAATGTGTCCCTGCCAGGCTCTGCTGGAGTTCAGGAATTCTCCACTAGAGGCCACTGGTTCATGCCAGATTCCAGCGCACGGCTAACTTTCCAATGCACTATTAAAAATATCCTTCCTCTTGGTATTTCGTTCATCAGCACTAACTCCACAAATTCTTCCATTACGTTTGTGGAGACTCATCAGTTCGCAGAGCTCACATTCACCCATGGTTTCATCAATCGCTACTGAAAAGCTTGTCAAGAGTTCTCAACTCATCCAGGAATCAACTTGTCAAACTTTCTGATAATTCACAAATTCTATTGGCCACTGTGTTTCTTGAAAGATTCACATTTTGAAAACACTTTTACTTGTCGGGACATACAATGTTCACACCTTTCGTCAGGTATGTTTTGTGAACTCTCCCTCAGATAATGGTTTTGGAAAAGTTACAATTCCTTGAACAATAAGAAAACTCCCTTTTAATTCACCGTTTGTAAATGCACATTGCTGATTCTTCAATAACTGTTCCAATTCTGCCATCTTATCTTCTCATAGTTTGTCTGTGTATTTGTCAAATATTTTGATCTAATTTCATTTGATTTGATTTATTATTGTCACGTCTTAGTATACAGTGAAAAGTATTGTTTCTTGCGCGCTGTACAGACAAAGCGTACCGTTCATAGAGAAGGAAACGAGAGAGTGCAGAATGTAGTGTTACAGTCATAGCTAGGGTGTAGAGAAAGGTCATCTTAATGCAAGGTAAGTCCATTCAAAAGTCTGACAGCAGCAGGGAAGAAGCTGTTCTTGAGTTGGTTGGAACGTGAACTCAGACTTTGGTATCTCTTTCCCAATGGAAGAAGGTGGGAGAGAGAACGTCTGGGGTGCTTGGGGGTCCTTAATTATGCTGGCTGCTTTGCTGAGGCAGCGAGAAGTGTAGACAGAATCAATGGATGGGAGGCTGGTTTGCCTGATGGATTAGGCTCCGTGCATGACCTTTTGTAGTTTCTTGAGGTCTTGGACAGAGCAGGAGCCATATCAAGCTGTGATACAACCACCAACACAGGTTGTTGGTGATCTGGACACCTAAAAACTTGAAACTTTTGACCATTCCTACTTTGTCGTAGAAACTCTACAGGACAGAAAGAGGCCATTCAGCCCATCGCGCCTGTACCGACTACAACCCCACCCAGGCCCTACCCCCATTTCCCTTCATATTTACCCACTAATCCCTCTAACCTACACATGTCATTACACTAGGGGCAATTTCTTAGTATGGCCAATCAACCTAACCCACACATCTTTGGATTGTGGGAGGAAACCGGAGCACCCGGAGGAAACCCATGCAGACACTGTGCAAACTCCACACAGACAGTGACCCGAGCCGGGAATCGAACCTAGGTCCCTGGAGCTGTGAAGCAGCAGTGCTAACCACTGTGCTACAGTGCCGCCCAAATATGGCTAGCCATATAAATGCTGTGGCTACAGGTCAGATATTGGGAAATCTGTGATGAATGGTTCATCTCCTGACTCCCCAAATCCTGTCCAGGGCTTTGATGGAATATTTTCCATTTGCCTGGTTGAGTGCAGCTCCAACATCACTCAAGAAGCTCCACGCCATCCAATATAAAGCAGTTCACTTGTTTGGAATCCCACCAGTAGCAGTAGGGCGTACCATCTAATGATGCACTGGTCAAGCTTCCTTTTGACAGCACCTTACAAACAGCATTGGGAAGGACAAGGGTAGCAGATGCATGGGAACACCATCCCCCGGAAGTCCCCCTCTGAGTCACTCACCATCCTGACTCTGAAATATGGCACCGTTCCTTCATTGCTGAATCCTGAATCCTGAAACTCTAACAGCACTTTAGGTGTTCATACATCGCAGGTAGTTTAAGAAGGAGTATTAGGGATGGATAATATATGTTGAACCTTCTAGCTGTGCCCAATGAAAGGAGTCTGAATATTGGCTAAATTTAACCAAAGAAGCCATATAATTAGTGGCAGTAGGGGAGGCAATGGCTTAGTGGTATTGTTACTGGACTATTAATCCAGAAACTCAGCTAATGTTCTGGGGACGCAGGTTCGAATCCCACCGCAGCAGACAGTGGAATGTGAACTCAATAAAACAAAATCTGGAATTAAGAATCTACTGATGTCCATGAAACCATTGTGGGAAAAGCCCATCTGGTTCACTAATATCCTTTAGGGAAAGAAATCTGCTGTTCTTACCCGGTCTGGCCTACATGTGACTCCAGAGTCACAGCAACTGTTAGTTGCCCTCTGAACAAGGGCAACTAGGGATGGGCAATAAATGCTGGCCAGCCAGTGATGCCCATGTCCCATGAATGAATTAAACAAAAGTAGGTGTGGGTTCAACTCACATTTCAGTGATTTGAGCACATAATCCAGGCGATTTGATCCAGGCTGACAGGTCAGTGCAGTACTGGAGGAACGCTGCACTGTCAGAGGTGCCGTATTCTGGATGAGATGTTAAACCAACGCTTGCTCAGTTAAATATAAAAGGGTCCTGTGGAACTATCTGAAGTAAGAAGCTTGACAAATGCCCGTGACCGCGTTCTCCAAGGCGGCCGTCACGACACACGACAGCGCAGAGTTGCTGAGCAGAGACTGATAGCCAAGTTCCGCACACATGAGGACGGTCTCGACAGGGATCTTGGGTTCATGTCGCACTATCTGTAACCCCCGTGACTTGCCTGGGTTTGCAAAACCTCACTTACTGTACTGTCTGGAGACAATACACATCTCTTTAACCTGGGGCTTAATGCTCTCTCCACTCACATTGTCGGCATCTTTAAGACTTGAATAGCAGGTTAGTTGTAAAGATTTGCATTGTAATCAGTAATCTGTAAACTGTGTGTGCTGTTATATGCTCTGTCTGAGGCCAGAACTCTCCAATCACCTGAAGAAGGGAGAAACACTGAAAGCTTGTGAGTTTACTATCAAATAAATTGGTTGGACTTAAACCTGGTGTTGTCAGACTTCCTACTGTGTTTACCCCAGTCCAACGCCGGCATCTCCACATCAGAACTATTTGAAGGACAGAGGAATAATTCCTCCCCCTGGGACAACATTCATCCTACATTTGGTGTCAGATTCATTGGCCATTGTTGTCTTTTGCCAATCGGTGTGACGATAGAACAACAGCGACAAGCTTTGCAAAGCACATCACTGAAGCACCTTGGGACATCCTGTGGATGTGAGAAGGTGCTATATGAATGCAAATTCTTTCTCCACCAGCTGGAAGTTATTCACTTAACTCCATCACAATAATCCAGCAGTTTAACTGTTCAATTCCTCCCAGTGCCAGTGTTACTCCTGGTGAACTGTGAAGATGGTTGCTGCATCTTTCCAGACTAACTCTGTTTAAAAGTTGGTACAGGAAGGCTGCACCTGGAGCATTGCGTTAGTGTTGGTCGTCTTGCTATAGGAAAGGTGTTATTAAACTGGAACAAATGCAGAAGAGATTTACAAGGATGTTGCCAGGACTCAAGGGACTGAGTTATAGGGAGAGATTAGACAGGCTAGGACTTCTTTCTTTGGAGACCGAGAGGTGATCTTATAGAGTGTACAAGATCATAAGAGGCATGGATAGGGTGAACGCATTCAGCCTTTTTCTCAGGGTTGGGGAATTGGGAACTAGAGAGCATAGGTTTAAATTAAGAGGGGAAAGAATTAATGGGATCCGGGAGAGCAACTTTTTAAAACAGAGGTTGGTACGTATGTGGAATGAGCTGCCAGAGGAAGTGGTTGAGGCAGGGGCATCGACAACACTTAAAAGACATTTGGACAGATACACGGATAGGAAAGGTTTAGAGGGATATGGGCCAAATGCAGGCAAATGGGGTTAGCTTAGATTAAATATGCAATTAAATGTGCAAATTGACTAGGAAAACAAGCCCTGAAATGGGGACTGTAACAAAGGGCAAAATCTTCAAGGGAACCTATCTGTTTTTTGGACTGATGAAGAACTCCAGCCACCTCATTGCCCACAAATCAGGGCTAGAGCCCCCACTTGGCCCTCATTTAATACTTCATTGCTGTGGGGCAGATCAGCGTGGAGCAAGTCACCTCCATGTTGACTTTGCTTCCCCCACACCCCCAGTATCATTGAGCCCCACGTGTTGTATTTTTCAGCCATCTCAAAGCCTCCTTTCTCCTAGTAACAGTGGCTTTAAAACACTCTCAACTTCTTCTACCTTCCCTCATTTCTCTTAAATGTCACTGTTTTGTGTTCAAATGGCTGGGAAGAACTTGCTTTGTGCCATTTCCTATCAAGTGCGAGATTCTTAAAGGGACCCTCCTCCTCTTCATGATGCTTTCTTTAAAGGAGCTCAGCTTTCTTGTCCATGTTTGGACCAAGTCTACAATGAGATCAAGAGATGGATCATCCTCTTGGCACTTCTGGCTGAAGATGGTTGCGAATGCTTCAGCCTCATCTTTTCCACTGGCCTGTGCCATCATTGAGGATGGGGTTATTTGATCATGACCTGGTGTTGTCAGACTTCTTACTGTGTTATTTGATCAGCCATCCCCTCTAATTACTGTTTAATTGTTCACCACATTCCCAATTGGATGTGGCAAGCCTTCAGAGCTTTGATCTTATCCAATATTCTAAAATCTGCTGCGAACCAAGGTTGGTTCTCTGGTTTAATGCCAATGATAGAGTGGGAAATTTGAGAGACCACGAGGTTACAGATTGTGGTTGAACACAATTCTGCTGCTGTTAATGGCCCACAGCATCTCATGGAAGCCACATTTTGAGTTGTTCTGCATCTATCCCGCTTAGCACGGTGGTGGTGCCGATAAACACAATGGACAGTATCCTCATTGTGAAGGTGGAACTTTATCTACGCAAGAACTGCGAGGTGGTTACTCCTACCGATACAGTCATGAAGATAGGTGCATCTGTATTTGGTAGACTGGTGAGGAAAGGGTCAGATATAATCTTACTGAATGACTAAGCAGTGGTTCAGAAAGAGATAGGAGGGTGAGTGGAACTCATTGTTCAACAAGAACAATAACCACAGAGCAAGCTTGTAATCCCACTAAAAATAGAAGCCCTTCTGAATGAGACGTTTTAGTGGCTACTAACTCATAGGAGATAAGTTTCAAAAGTTGGAAGAATACCCTAGCAATTAAAGTTCAACATAGAAATCATAGAAAAACTACAGCATAAACAGGCCCTTCGGCCCACAAGTTGCGCCAATCTTATCTCTACCTACTAGGCTTACCTATAACCCTCAATGCAAATAAGTCATCCAGAAGTCTCTTAAAAGACCCTACTGAATTTGCCTCTACCACCACCGACGGCAGCCGATTCCACTCATCCACCACCCTCTGAGTGAAAAACTTACCCCTGACATCTCCTCTGTTCTTACTCCCCAATATCTTAAACCTGTGTCCCCTTGTAGCAGCCATTTCAGCCCTGGGGAAAAGCCTCCGAGAATCCACTCGATCAATACCTCTCAACATCTTATAAACCTCTATCAGGTCCCCTCTCATCCTTCGTCTCTCCAAGGAGAAAAGATCAAGCTCTCTCAACCTATCCTCATAAGGCATGCCACCCAATCCAGGCAACATCCTTGTAAATCTCCTCTGCACCCTTTCAATGACTTCCACATCCTTCCTGTAATGAGGCGACCAGAACTGAGCACAGTACTCCAAGTGGGGTCTGACCAGGGTCTTACAAAGCTGCAGCATTATCTCCCGACTCCTAAACTCAATTCCTTGATTAATGATGCCAGTACACCATACGCCTTCTTAACCACATCCTCTACCTGTGAAGCTGATTTGAGAGTCCAATGAACCCGGACCCCAAGATCCTTCCATACTGCTAAGAGTCTTACTCTTAGTATTATATTCTTTCATCCCATTTGACCTGCCAAAATGTACCACTACACATTTATCTGGGTTGAAGTCCATCTGCTACTTCTCTGCCCAGTCTTGCATCCTATCTATGTCTCGCCGCAACTTCTGACATCCCTCCAAACTATCCACAACACCTCCAACCTTCATGTCATCGGCAAACTTACCAACCCATCCCTCCACTTCCTCATCCAGGTCATTTATAAAAATCACAGACAGCAAGGCTGCCAGAACAGATCCCCGGGGCACTCCACTGGTGACCAACCTCCATGCAGAAAAAGACCCATCTACAACCACTCTCTGCCTTCCGCACACAAGCCAGTTCTGGGTCCACAAAGCAATGTCCCCTTGGATCCCATGCCCCCTCACTTTCTCAATAAGCCTTGCGTGGGGGACCTTATCGAACGCCTTGTGGAAGTCCATATAAACCACATCCACCGCTCTCCCTTCGTCAATGTGTTTAGTCACATTGTCAAAAAACTCAACCAGCCGTGCTGACTACTTTTGATCATACTATATTTCTCTAAATGTTCATAATTCCTGTCTCTCAGGATCTTTTCCATCACTTACCAACCACTGAGGTGGTTCATCAGTGTGTAGGCAAACTTCCAGTAATAATTATTTAGGGTAGAATTATTAATCGCATGGAAAAATGTGAGTTGATCAGGAAGAGCCAGCATAGATTTCTGAAAGGCTAATCATGTTTAACTTTCTGGGGTTTTTTGACAGGTAGCAAAAAGGGTCAAAGAGGGTCATGCTCTTAATGGACTTTCAGAAGGTACTTATAAAGTCCCACACAACTGAATTGTAAGAAGAGTTATCTCTCATGGAATAAAAGGGACAGTAGCAATGTGGATACAAATAATTGGAAGGCTGAATAATTGGGAGCAGGGAGTAATGATTAATGGATATTTACCGGCTGGGTGTAAATGTGTATGGATCATTGAAGGTGACAAGACAGGTGGAGAGAGCAGTTAATTAAAACATATAGTATATTAAGCTTTACGAATAGGGGCATAGAGTACAAGAGAAGGAGGTCACACTGAACTTGTACAGGACACGAGTTAGATCTCAACTGGCGTCTTGTGTACAGCTCAGGGCACTACACTATTGGAAGGACGTGGACACATCGGAGAGAGCACAGAAGTTTACAAAAATGATTCAAGCAATAAGAAGCTTGAGTTATGAGGATAGAGTGAAGAGGTTGGGACTGTTCTCCTTGGAGAGAAGAGGGCTAAGAGGAAATTTGATAGAAAAGCTCAAAATCATGAGAGATCTGGATAGAGTAGACAGAGAGAAACTGTTCCTGCTCCCAAAAGAATCAAGAATGAGAAAGCACAGGTTCAAAATTATTGGCAAAAGAAGCAAATGTGATGTGAGATAAAACTTATTTCACACGGCAATTGGTTGGGGTCTGGAATGCACTGCCTGGAAGTACGGAGGAGGCAGATTCAATCGAGGCATTCAAGAGGGCATTAGATGATTACTTGAATGGAAATAATGTGCAGAGCTATGGGGAAAAGGCAGCCGAATGGCACTAAATCATAATGTTTGTTTGGAATGCTGGTGCAGACACAAAAGCCCAAATGGCCTCCTTCCTTGTTGTAACAATTCTATGATTGATAAATACCAAACAAAAAGAATTAGAAAATATTGGTGCATACATTGAAATACCAGAACGGGGACAACCAGCCTTATCACACAAGTGGATATGCTCAGAAAAGGTATTTCCTGATGGCATGTATAAGGCTACAGCAGTGACTCGGAGTTTCAAAGACAGACTCAGTGATCAATATGTTAGAGTGGACAACCCCCTGGAAGGAAAAGGGGAACAAGAGGGAAAGGTGAGGGAAATCAAGGGAAGAGACCGGAAAAAAGGGACGGCAATGGAGGGGGAAAGAGGGAAAGGGGACGAAGAAAGGGATCGGGGAGGGAAAGGGGAAGGGGAAGGGGAGAAAGAGGCAAAGTGGAAGGGTGAGCAGTAGGGGAGAGAGGTAGGGGAGATTGGGTGTAGGGAAGAAAGAGGCTGTAGAAGAGGCAAAATGGGAAGGATAGAGGGGCAGTGAGGGAGAGTGGATTAAAAGAAAAGGAGGTACAGACGGAAGAGGGAAAGGGGAGAGAAAAGTGAGATGGGGAGGGGAAAGGGGAGGAAGAGGGGGATGTGAAGCGGCGTGTTGAGAGGAAGATGGGTGAGGGAGAGAGGGGGGAAGGAAATGGGGGAGAGGGAAGAGGGAGGGGGGAAGGGAGAAGAGGGAGGGGAAGGGAAGAGGAGGAAGGGGGAAGGGAAGAGGAGGGAGGGGGAAGGGAAGAGGAGGGAGGGGGAAGGGAAGAGGAGGGAGGGGGAAGGGAAGAGGAGGGAGGGGGAAGGGAAGAGGAGGAAGGGGGAAGGGAAGAGGAGGGAGGGGGAAGGGAAGAGGAGGGAGGGGGAAGGGAAGAGGAGGGAGGGGGAAGGGAAGAGGGGAGGGGGAAGGAAGAGAGGGAGGGGGAAGAGGAGGGAGGGGGAAGGGAAGAGGAGGGAGGGGGGAAGGGAAGAAGAGGGAGGGGGGAAGGGAAGAGGAGGGAGGGGGAAGGGAAGAGGAGGGAGGGGAAGGGAAGAGGAGGAAGGGGGAAGGGAA